>NC_134042.1:7656927-7951854 GCF_965140245.1 Athene noctua | reverse complement strand
AGAAATTACAGCATCTGCCTGAACTGGGAAATGAGGTTTCCTATTCTTCTTGGTTCTTTCCAGGAATTAGCAAGGATGTAGTAAAGGCAGAGGAAGTAGCTTTACTTCAAAGTTAGGAAGTTTTCCCCAGATTAGCAACTTGAACAGCAATTAAACAAACACCCTCTCCCTCCACCTCTACCTGTCGAGCCTTGGGACTGTACCCCTCTTTTCCACAGACAGGTGGATGGGGCTGAGCAGAGCTCGGACACCAGCACCCAGCATGGGAAGGAAGCCAAGCCCAACTTAATCTTATGCCCTGCCATTCCCAGAAATAGCAGGCTCTCCAGCAGTTTGCTCCATAGCTGAAGCCAGACGCTGCTAGAAGCCAAGAGCTAGAGCTTGCCTACCCAGCAGAGCGTAGGAGGACGAGCACTCCCCTGTGCTTCTCAGGCTAAGCCTTGGAGGAGCTCGGACACCCTGCCAAGCTAGCTGAGGGCTCACCAGAGCACTGAAGTCCCACATTGCTGAGGGAACAGCCACTGGAGAATGCAAGTGTCTTCTGGCACCAGGATTCTCCCCAAGATCTCTTCTCCTAGGGTCCATCCACATGATCTTAAGTGGCAGAAAGGAAGAAGGAAAAAAAAAAACAAAAACAAACACAACCAACAAAACCCACCACAAAGCAAACAGAAAAAAGACCTCTGGCTTGTGACTGAATGACTGTGAAGCTTTAGAATTAAGCCAGCTTTCTCAAAGGACAGAAGAGACAGGCTATTAGTCTGCTTTAATCATATCACATGCTTTGTACCAGATCCTTTGCTGATAGCAAGGCCCTGATCTCAAGATGCAGAGGTTTTAACCCTTTAGCCCCACAGATCAAGCAGAGCTGGAACACTTCTGCGGACCCAGCATGACCAGAAAAATCACAGAAGTCCTACTGGCACAGGAGAGAGTTTCAGCTCACAAAAAGATGCGTCTTTTGGCCTGTTTACAGAAACAGTCCCTTTACTATTTGTGATAGTCAGGAATCTTGTTTTTGCCAAACATACCATTTGCTAATAGCAGCACCCTCACCATTTACCAGCTGTCTGTATGCCTGTGGCTACTGAACCACTCCTGTTCCCCTGCCAGTATGTTGGCACCGTTACGTGTGATTCTAGAGCATAAGACCACGGACCAGCAGCTGTAATCATCATCCCTCTTCAAGAAGGTCTGCCCTACCATAACAAAGGGCCCTCTACTCGACAATCTGAAGGACCCCATTGCAGGGCTGCCAGTACCCAGAGTAAGTACAGGATTCCTGCAAGATTCTCACACAAAGTGTCTCACGGTCTCTCCCAGACGCACATATCTGGGAGGACAAGGAAAGCAACTCAGCAAACCTGTTTGCTGCAAGTAGACAATGGCAGCTGAGCCAGGAGTATCCGAACTCAACGGACTCAATGGTACTGAGCCATTCACACAACAGTGGTGCGGCAGCCACAAAAGATCACTGCCAGCCCCAACCTCTGCTCGAGGAAGAGCTTTCCTTCCCATCCCAGGGTCACAAGGCCCCACGCCCCACTGCAGCCTGATCTGTCTGCTGGTGAGGTGGCACTGTCACAGATGGTCTGAGGATGAACATTTCACAACATCCTGAGTTTCACGCCACAGATACCGCTTGACATTACCAGCGGGCATGAATGAAAAGACAAAGCCAGAGAACTATAAAAAGCTTCAGAGGAAGGGAGTCTGTCTCAAGCAGCCCTTCTTTCCAAAATAATGATTTAGAGAGGGCAGGGGCGACAAGAAAAGCACTGAAGTACGAGAGTTTACAGCACAGATGTTTTCAGTCATTCCAAGATATCAACCACACTTCCCCCCTCCAATATCAATATGAATAATATCAATAGTTTCACATTTGTAACTGGCAGCACCTGGCCACAACAGCCTTGCTGGTCTGACCATTCTGAGGATGCAGCTCAGAAGGTATTTCATGCTTTACGCTGGAAGCACCGGTCCCCACAGGGGCTGCTCTCTGAGACGTATGACAGCATTGTCTAGCACTTTTTTCTTCCACCTTCGCAGAGCAGTATCCTCACCCCAAGCTCTTCCTACAGGAGTAAGGAAGTGGAAAAGAAAGCTGCACTGTACAACAGTAAAGCACAGAGCTGTGAGGAGCAAGAATAACATAGCACAAGCTGTTACATAAGCTGCAGTGAAGCCGCTTTGTTCTGCACCTAAGCATTTTAGGAAGTGAAATGCCACAGTAAGAAATCTCAGCAGACAAACCTGGGAAACAAAGGGGGCCTCTAGAAACCACTTAGCCAGCTGGAAGAGATGCTCAAAAACTTTTCATTTCCCTTCCTGAAGATGGTCTGGGAGGCCAAGGCAGACTCCAATACATACAGGTGTTTTGCTACCCTGCTGACTGCCACATTACCAGGCAGGTAAACTCACCAGACATAACTGGAGCAACTTAATTTAAGCAATGTGAGAACACTACTCAATTACAGACCTGTCACCTGCAGTTAAGATCACACCTCCATCAAACACCATCCAAAAAAATGAAAATAATCAATCCATCCTTCCAAGCACCACATGTGTAGGTTATGGACAGGGCTGCTTCAAGCCAAGAGGAACAGACATATGGGATAAGTTCCCCAGGAATTTGGCAGTTAAAATAGACAGCAAGACTTCGAAAACCTGGGTCTGTTTTGGGAAAAGGAGGGGCCTCCTTGGAGTCTGCAGACCTACGCACAGCCGTCTGGAAAATGGGTTCAGCTGAACCTGGACCAAGGGAGGCTGGGTGGCCTTCTCTACTTTCTTGAGAGGGTCTCCTTTTCTAAATTTAGACAAACATTTCAGGAGACTGATGGAGCAATGCTAGAAGAATGAGATGGAAAAAAGGTAGTTCAGAGATATTTTGAAAAGAAAGAATTTTTATCCAGATTAACTGTTTTACAAATATCAGAGAAGCCTCAATGCAGAGATAAATGCTCCCATTTCAGAGGGGAAAAAAAAGCAGGGCTAGTTCATCTTTAATCAGTATCACAACTGAGGCTAAGATTACTTTTTAACAGGGATGCAGACACATTGTTTTCATACTTGCCTCTGTCCCACTATGTTGTTCTTTTTCCCCACAGCCTGCTCCCCAGAGACCATTTCTACTTCGCATCAGTTCTACAATTTTTAAATCAAGCCAGACTTACTAATGACATCAAATTACAGCAAGGGGTCTCACACATGCTGCCGTGGGCAGGTTATGGCTGCAACACAAAGCTCCCTGCCCACCCCTCACTAGCACGACAGCTTAAAACCCAGCCCAGCAAAGCCCCACTGCCCGCTCATCCTCTAACAGGAGGCTGCCAGCAGCACAGCCACCCACCGCCAGACACCGGGGCTCTCCACCAAGACCCTGGAGAGGGGAACAACCTTCAGACCAGCACCGCAGTGACACAGCCGCTGACCTGGCTCAGCTCACACACCACTGCATGGGCCGCTCCTCCTGACAGCAAACACCCTGCGGTGAGGGCTGTCTCTCTTCTGGGCAAACAAGGAGCGACTGTTTAGGTTCCCATGGGACAACACCAGGTGCACAGTCATCTACTTGTATACACACTGGTAGGTCTTGCTCATAGCTGACAGCTTGAGCAAGGAAGAGGTTTCCCATCTGCCTGAAGCTACACAAAGCAGGAACTTACTGTTTTACTACAGGATCAAGTCTAAACCACCGCCACGACAGCGGCAACACGATAGATTGGGAATGAATGCAGAAACACTCAAGCTCTGAGACCACCAGCAGCACTGCAGCATCAAATCAAAGGAGCCTTTGAGGTCTTGGATTCAGGCATTAAAGCAGCTTGCTGTTCCTCAAATAGCCCTCCCTTGAAATAGCCTCTTCTGCCGAGGCAGCAGCTGGTTCGATGCTGCTTCTGACGCCAAGGAATTTCCACGCAGTTTCAGCAGCAGCATTTGGTCACTTCAGTTTCATTCCAGGAAATCACGAGTCACAACACCTCCCCAAGAAACAGGGGCAGAGGAAACTCTGACCTGTTGGCTCCCCTTACATCAGGCAGGGGAACCACCAGCACCACAAGCCACTCCTTGGGAGCAGGCACAACCACTTCCATTTCAGCTGCACTCAGACAAGGCATTATCCCCCTTGGAGGGGAGGGACCGGCCAAGCCCTGAGCAGAGGGAGAAGCCACCTCCTGCAGAAAGTCCCACAGAGGGGTTGGGATTTGTTCACAAGCCTGACCTGATCCACAGGGCTTCACTCCCCATCACCACCAGCCTCCTGGGACCTCCGTTGTACCCACGGTGTCCCCCCAGCCCCGACTCCTGTGCAGCACCCCCTGGGAGGTGCAGCGAACCCTTTGGGAGCAGGAGAAGGGCTGTGCCTTTATCATGTTTCACATGACTCACCAGGGCTTCTCCACACCGCACTGGTCTAGCACTGTCCTGCACAGCAGCTGCCGAGCAGAAGTCGTCTTTAATTAAAAAAGCTTATTTTGGGAATAGGCAGATTTACTGCACAATTCTGAGGGCTCTTTAGTTATTCCATGTGCAGTGTCTCTGCAAACCTGCATTAGAAAGGGACCTGAATGCAAAGAAGAGCCCAGCAGCTTCTCAGGCTGTTGGGAAAGTACATCCAGGCAGCTGGGTTTTCTCTGGTTGGGCTTCCCCTCTCTACCCACCCAAAAAGACTTCAGACATGAGCATAATTAGAACAGCTGCCTGTCTTTTAAGCCCCAGTTCTTCAAGCATCCAGCATAGATGCTGCAAAGTAGTTCTCATCTCTCCTTGGTCAGTACAAAATTCAAGGCAGCAGCAGGGGGGAAACAGTCTTGCTAACCTGCAGGTCAGCAGCCTCCACAATCCAAGTCCAGCACAGTATTCTGGATTCTCGCTTTTGGACCAGGGAGCCTCACTCCACGATCACGAGACAGAGAAGAATGGGAGTGAGGGGACAGGACACGAAGTTTACTTAGTAAAGCACGCTGGGAAGTTGAGGACGTTCCAGCAAAGCCACTCAAGACTGACTCATCACCAGCAGCTTCAGTCCCCACTGACACACACACGGCAAACACATGACCGGCTCCACAGCGGTCAAGGGGACGCTTTGATTGCGCCACACCACCAGCACGAAACAAGCCCCGGAACCAACACACAATTATAACTGCAGTACTAGAGACGGTGTCCTATCACATCAGCCAGAGCAGCATCCTTTCATGCAAAGATACTCGACAAATTATTCAGTTACAACAAGCAGAATGGAGAGGAGCAGAGCAGACTTTACGGTGCCTTTCAAAAGCAGACGTGTTAGCTCTGGGGACCAAAGTCCAAAAATACACTTGATACTGACATCACTGAATATAGAATTTGCCTCAATTTCTGTCCACACGTATTCCAAGTAATGTTAAGCAAACCACTTGCAGGACCAAGAAGAAATCAGAAGAAAATCAGGTAGGAAGAGAATAAGACATTCCCAACACAGATATTTTTGCCTCTAAGACTGAAGCACCTAGAAACTGAAATGCCATGAAAGGTACAGACACTTCCCTGGAAAGGTCTAACTAGAGCACCAAGTCATTTTGGGCAACAGCAGAGCTCCTCCAGTTAATTTAGGCTTCACAATTCATTCCCAACTCACTGCTCATCATCTATCACAGGAGACATGCCAGCTCCAGGCATTTAGGATTTGCACATTCTTATATTATGGGATGAGGGCCGCAGGCCCTGCAGTCCTAGTCAAGTGCCAAGACATCACACCTCTCACTTGCCTCGCGTGCGGGTCCCAAAGCCCCGCACCATTGCGGCACAGGTTGCGATTTTGCAGCACCCCGACGCAGAAAACACCAACAGGCAGCTCGCTCGAACCTGTGCCAGTCCAGTACACTGGCCCAAGCAAAATCAGGGTCCTGGAGTGGGTTGCTTTTTTAAACTAGACAGACAATTTGCTGCATGAAGCTTCTCCCGTAGAGGCAGGAGGTGAGGGCATTGAGCTCCCGTGTGGCTCCTTGACCCTATCCCAGCAAGAGCACAGAAATGTCACTGATCACAGAGGCCATGGCCAAAGGGAGGTGCTGGTGGAGGATGCGGCCACATCCAGTGACTGGAACCCCTTCTCTAGGGCAGCTCTGGGAAACAGCCTCCTTCGTTCCCAACAGGTAAAACTACTTCACAGCAAGTTTGGGCCCCACTATGCAAATCCCTGTAAGCTGGTTCCTCAACCTCCCCTTTCCCAAACTGCTTCCATGGCAAAAGATGGGGAGCAGCAGCAGAAGGGACCAGGGGAAGTCCCTGACTCCAGCTGTGGGAAGGTCAGCTCAGCTGAAGGTACACAGCTGCAGCTCTGATGGCTCATCCCTTCCTCTTCTTGTGTATGAGAGACCTCCCTCTGACTGAAGCAGAATTAATTTTTACCTGCATGGAGAACTCTCCGTTATATAACTCCAAATCTCCGGGCTGCTGGATATCCTAATGCATATAGCCCGTTCCAGATGAGCATTTCACCAGTACACATGGCCATGGAATTATCATCATACTGGAAGAGATCAGTGATCTGCTTATATCCCAGCAACAATTTTGCAGTAAAGTGCTTTCATGACGCACCTGTTTGCTCAAGGCTGCACTGCAGAGAAACTAAAAGAGCAGCTCAGCAGCATCCTTAAATACCACGAGTCCTTTGCTCAAGTGCAAGGCTCCTTGTGGCACAGGAGACCTGACCCTTTCCCAGCTCCTGAGCTCCTTAAAGACAGGCAGGACACTTACCTCAGCATCAAGTTACAGAAATTAAGTACATCCACCGCACTTTGATTTGACTTGCTTTTAAATGGTGGTGTCCCAGTTCTGAAGCTCCACCAAGGAGATAAAAGAACTAGAGCAATGAGCAGCCAGACAGCCCATGCGTGTGCTTCTTCCCACAGGAGAAAGCCTGCCTTCAGCTAGTGTCCTTCCCTTTCTCCCCTGTATGTAATTTGGATGAGCACTGAACCACCCAGCTTCCCTGGCCCTGCTGTGTCTGAGAGGACACACACTTCAGTACTGAGCCAGCACTCTCTGATCCCCATGACCATCCCAACAGGCTACTGTTTTATTCCCTTTTTCTGCTGTCATCTACCAGGCAGTCTCTTTCACAGAGCTGCCCACAGTAACGCCTCATCTTTCTTCTAGAAAATTAACTCACTCTGAATCTGTCAGCGCATGCAAGTAATGTTTTAAGCTATCTATCTCCAGCATACAGTTCCTTGTGCTTCACTTAATCACCCTTCCTAGGTTCAAGCCAGCCACTAACTGCTTCAGTGTTTCAGAGCCCTGATAGTCCAGAGAGCTTTCAGCAAACAGGCTCCGCCACAGCCGACCAACCATCAAGGAACTCCTGGCTGTGCCTCCCCTATTATTCCTTTTACCACGCCAAGAGAGAGCCTGTAATTTTTAGCCTTTCCTCCATTTCATTCCCTCTTGAAGAAGCCAGGAAGAGACAGAGGTGGTTAGGTAACAATTGCAGCTCATTAAACAGCCCCTAAAGGGAAGGTGGCTCAGGCAGCCATCCCTTCACGCACATGTCATTAATCATTTGCCCGTGGAAAGCTCCAATCCCACATTCCTTCAACAGAAGTGTCAGTGCAAAAGCATTTTATTTCTTAGCCCATCAAAGCTGACAACGGTGGGACAGGGAAAAGCTCCTGGGTCCAGCTCATCCTTTGCTTTGCGTAAGAACTCCAGATCCCAGGATGTCATGATCCATGTTCAGAGACAAATGAAGGCAGGGAAGGAGAAGAATGGGATGCAGATGTGGTGCTCCTATTTTAGAGAGGGGAAGTTAAAGCACTGGAGAGTGAGGGCCAGAGATCCTGGCAGTAAGAAGTTAATTTTGATGAAGACACGTTTTTCCAAAGAGGAAACTTGAGGAAGAAGTGCAAGAGGCTCCGACCATCCCTTGTCACACAGGCCCACTGGAAGTGTCGCTACCTCCTCCAGTGTTCCAAGCCACTCAGCCGTAGCCTGAGCCCTGCTAGACCCATGCCAGCACCTCCCACTCACCAGCCAGCAGAAACAGAAAGGAGAGATCAGGAAGAAAGTTGCTGCCACGCCACAGGAGTGGCAGTAATTACCACTTCAGATAGCACAGGGCATGGTCCACTTCCCAGCAACACCCTGGCTTTCCCGTAACAGATCCTGAGGCACCGGTGCCCAAGGTCCTTGCGGCAGTGCCTCTGGCCCCTGCTGCACGCTTCCTGCTGTAACAGTGCCAGCAGGCACCGAGAACCATGGCCATGGTTTGAGTTGGAAAGCGCCCCAGGGCCTCTGGTTACCAGAGGTCTGCAAAACTCCCACCAGCACCTCTCCAATTTAAACATCTACTGGATGAATGACTACAGTTCCGGACCGTCTCCTGCTGCCTTACAGCTGTAACACAAGGACCTGGAGATACAGGAAAGGGATAAAACGTTTCCTCAACTACAGTCAGACGAGGAATTTCATACTAACTGCCCCCTGCACTTCACAGAGTTTGAAGCAGGGAGTGGCTGGGGTAGCAGAGGCAGGAAACACCCACGGAGCTATGGGAAAGCCTTGTTAGAGCATCACCTTACAGTTGTGGGTCACACTCCAACCGCCTGTCCCCCGAGAACTAAAATAGAGACAGTAACAGGAATGAAGAGTCCTGATGAGCCACATCATTAAAGCTGCTAAATCCTCTTAAGGGAGGAGTTTCCATGCATCAGGACAGAGATCACCCGCAGGGAGAGCTTTCTCCAGGCACTGAGCTTGTGTCTTGCTCTATTTCTGTCGCAAGCAGGTAAGAAGCTGAGTGATCACTGCAAGACTTCAATCAGCCACCCCTGTTGTGCTGCACAGGAACAAAGATGTTGTCCCAGCCATCCCCAGAGCTCTGGGCAAGGACAGAGAAGCCCAGGCCAAGAGGTGTTCAGGCACAGAGGGGCTCCACCAAGTGAAGCTATTTTGGAAGCAAGATCCCTCTGTGAAAGAAGTGTTAAATGAAAGGATGTTAGGAGTGAAGAGAGGCTACTCAATTCCCTGTGCCACTCCAAATCCACACGTTAGCTTGCAGGGCAGTTGGCCACTTTTCACCCATATGTGGCAGCCCAACATGGAGCAAGTGCCCGTAGATTAGTTGGGGTTTTTTTTATGGACTGCTGTAGGTGTGGGAGTTCTTGCTCCAGCCAAAGGACCAGAAACAAGCATGAATGTTAAAAACCACCCCAGTGCAGCAACCACAAAGAGGTCCTGTGGTGGGACATGGGCAGGACTGCCAACCACCCATGCAGTGACACTGCAGAACAGGTCATGGACCGTACCACCAGTGCCCTTCTCCCACACTCTTTCCTCCCACTTGGTGGGGAAGTATTTAGTAAGATCTGAGTAATGTGTCATTTTTACAGCTTGTTTGTCATAAGCTTATTTTGACATCAGCACACAATGGAGACTGCTCCTCTCACTAGACTCCTTCCTCTAGATTTTCAGAGCAGTATTTTTACACTGGAACCTCGTGGTCCATGAAAAGGATCCCAGACACATGGCCCTGCTCAACAATTCTCATGCAGTGAGCAAGCTTCACAGCAGGAGGCTCCCACCTCAAGCTTCGGAGATTTTTCCCAAGCCCAAGGTGCCTGAGAAAAAAAAGTCTTTCATGGAAAGGAAGCATCACTGATGGCATATTTCCAACAGCACTCTCCAACTGTATACCCTCACTTGCACAGAAGCACATGGGTGTTTTCAGAAGCTACACATTGAGGCCTCACTAGCACCGGGCTGGGTTACATCCCTGCGAAATCTACCGCCAGCAGCAGCACAACCATCTCCAAGAGCTGCTCTCCTCCCCAGCTGAGAACACTGCAGCGGGACACTCCATCCCTCCCTTGCACAGCTAGTAAAGTTTCAAGCTCACATCCCATGCACAAGATGGAAATGCTAGAGCTGGTCCAAGACATAGGAACACTTCATTCTGAACTAGCTTTATGGTTTACCAAAGCCAACATTTAGATTCCAGGATGGCTGGGTTTCCCCCCGCAACCCGCCCAGCTCTTTCTCTTTTTTTTTGTACTGAGCACTCCATTTTCTATTAAAGCATACACAGCAGAGCTTTCATGCTCTGGAGCAGAAACGGCGTGCCTGGCTTGGAACAAGCCCTTATCCCCGTATCAACAGATTTGTTAACAGTCACACAGCCAACATCTGCCCAGCTGTCGAAACGCGAGCACTACTCTGAACTCTTTCACTGGGATCTTAATATGGATGGGGGGAAAAAAATAAGATACAGCGGGCTGGGCCAGTACCAGATGTTTGTCTTCGAAATGGGGGTAAGATTGCTACAGAGGCATCTAACCTGCACCTTAGAAATCAATCCCGACGGCATCCCGCCGAGGACCGGAGCCCTGCCCAGCCTCCCGGCCCGCCGCTGCCTGCCCACTGCACCTGATGATTTATCTGATTTTTTTTTTTTTAGGCCATATACCAGTTACACAAGAGGCTCAAACCTCACCCACCGATTTCAGTCTGACCGGGCATACGCAGAGGCGGGTTTCCCACCCCCCCACCGCGGGGAAGGGGCTGCACTGACCGTCGCGGCCGCTGCCGCCGCGCCGGGCCCGGGGGTGCTGTTCCCCACCGGCAGCCCCCGGGGAGCCCCCGCCGCCGGGACCGGCCCCCCCACCCCGCACCGAGACCCTCCGGGCTGAGGGGAGCGGGGCGGCGGGGCCCAGCACGGGCAGTGCCGCCCCTCGCCCCCTCCCGCCGGGCGCAGGGGCACGGCGGTCGCAGGGCCCCTACCTGCTCGGCTCGGCTCCCGCTCCCCGCCGATGTGGCCGCGGCTTCCTCCAGCCGCTAAGCGAGGCGGAGCCGGCGGCTGCGCTGAGCCGGCCCCGGGGCGGGCCACCGGCCGCCCACCGCCCCTGCCCGGCCCCCGCGGGGGAGGCCGCGGAGCGGCGGCCCCTCGCCGGGCGGCCCGGCGGGGCCCAGGCCCGGCCGCCCCGGGAGCGGCTCCCCAGCGCCTCCCGGCGCTGCCCCGCGGCGGGGAGAGCCCCTCGCTCGGCCGCCGCGCCCCGTTTATACTCACCCCTCAAACCACACGGCACGTTTTTCCACTCCCCTTGGCGCTTCTAGGCCGCTGCCTGCTCCTGCGAGCGGCACGCCGTGCCTCTGCCCTGCGAAAGCGACGCCCGATGACCCGCCCAAAGATTTTTCCAATGGGCAATTTTGCTGCCCCGATGAACCCTGTAAACAACATCAGAGCCGCCGCATTGTTCCCCGTCCAAACCCCGTTAAGCCCTTTTTTTGCCCCAGCCCCGACCGTGACGTGACGGCGGCGGGTGCTCGTGTGCGGCGGCCGCCCTCGGCTCTGCTGACCGCTGTCATCGCATTGTTTGCCCGGGCTCCCCCGTTTTGTGTCGTGTATCTGCTGTGCGCAGCAGGCAGCCAGCTCGCCGCGCTGGCTCTTTGTTCTCGGTGTGTGGTGTAACTAGCCCAATGGCACCCTGCCTCACCTCTCCTGGCAGAACTGAAATAAAAGTAATAGTGACAAGGCAATCTAATAGTAACAGTAATGCGATCCTCTCTAAATCCTCGTTTCAGAGATACTATAAACCAATCAGGCAAGCCAGTCCTAGAATGAGGGAAGGCCAGGAGGTCCCTCACCCTTCTGAGGAGCAGTATTCACAGAATCCTCTTGGTTGGAAAAGTCCTTGAAGCTCCTCCAGCCCAACCATGAACCTCACCCTGACCGTTCCCAACTCCACCAGATCCCTCAGCGCTGGGTCAACCCGACTCTTCAACCCCTCCAGGGATGGGGACTCCCCCCCTGCCCTGGGCAGCCCATTCCAACGCCCAACAACCCCTTCTGCAAAGAAATACTTCCTCAGAGCCAGCCTGACCCTGCCCTGGGGCAGATTGAGATCATTCCCTCTTGTCCTGGCGCTTGTTACTTCATTAGAGACTCATCCCCAGCTCTCTGCAGCTTCATGGTTTCCACTGCCCTGGCAGGAGGAGGAACAGCAAGCTCACTCAGCTCAAGGTCCCGGTCCTCATTCCTGAGGACAGCAAAAACTAGTTTGGCCTTTGTACTGAGACAGGTGTACCATGGCCACCTTGCTCTGTCCTTACAAGATGCCTCTCAGTCACCTTGCTGTGCCTGCAGTGTGATTCCTCTCTATGCCACCAGACTTCAAAGAAAAGATTTTTAAAGGTCCTTTCTTATGCTGTGCCTTATTCACTGCATTCACTTGGGTTTAATTCTTGCATTTAGAGCCCCATGCAGTCCAAACCTTTCCCCGCTTCTCTTCCTCCGGTACCGGGATTAAACACATCCTTTCCCCCCTTTTGCAGGGTGGTCGGCAGCCTTCCCACTAGCCTCTGTATTATCCCGCAGACATCTTACATCATTGGCAAGATGTGCATGTGGTCGCGTAATGGGCGAACACAGGCCACATAACCAGTCCTCCTTCATGCATCTTGGATACAGTGAGACAGGAGGGGCCGTGGGAGGGGGCTGCACCTCAAGAGCAGGTTCGCTGAGTGCCAGCGTACGTTATATACAGTGCCCTGGGCTGCGTCCGCTGCAGCTGGCATGTGGGGTGGGCCTGGGAGGGGTGGCTGAAATGCAGGTGCAGAAGCAGAACAGGGACGGTAAGGTGGAAGTGAAAAGAACTTGCTCTGCACAGGGGCTCTTGGAGGTGTGGCCTCCTCACTCATATTTCTGCAGCAATCCATGGCCTGCAAATTGTCTAATAAATCTAACTTTGCTCAGGCTCCTCTCTCTTACCAAAAGAGTTGTAAAGTCAGTCTGAGATGAGGACAGATTTTGCATAAGAATTATTTGGGGCAGTATCTGAAAACTCTTTTATGACCAGTTTTGGGAACTAAATGCCTCTGGAAATTCACTCCAACATCCCGTATCAGGAAGAATCAACCTTCAGTAAAACACTCCTATTCTTAAACAGAATACTGAAAGTACTTTTTCTTTCCCCTTTCTCTCTTTAATTTAAGCATCTGTTCAGGTTTATGCCCATACTCCTTAAGCCAGAATGCTTATCTATAAAGATGCAAGGCTCTGTGGGGCAGGTGAAGTAGTGTCTGCCTGCTCTTATATTCAGCCTTCCTCATCTGCGCACTGACAGAGTATCCAAGCCTACAAGTTATAAGCATGTCACTTGTTTCTGATTCTTACGAAAAGTGTCCTACTTCAAGGAAGGAAGCCTGGGCTCAAACTATTCCCCCTGAGGATTAGTGCAAAGGCCGGTTCTTAAAGAAAATGTAAAAAGTGATTACAAGGTGCGGTGCAAATGGCTTGCGTGTGTGCCAGCAGCTCCGGTGCCTGAATGAATTTGTGTCAATGGATTTGAGAACTGGATATATGTTAGCAAGGGCAGAGTGGAGGTATATATGCATCAGTGACTGCATGTATAATTGGTTATGCTTCAGTGCCACTCAGATACGAATCACTGAGTCTGTAGAAAAGCATTAAATCTGTACCACTGCCTTTGCTGTGAACGGGGGATACATATTAAAAGAGAGCTTCCAAAGAGCCTGAGTTTTATTAGAAAGTCTGAAGTGAATCATGCTCTTCTGAGGGCTTGCAGCAGGGACTTGGCAGCAGAGGAGAAACAGATCCGCAGAGATGTTGCAGCTAAGCTGTGCACAGATGGTAAACTAAAAGCCCAAGTATAAACAGAATCTTTTACAACGTACACAGTAAGCTGGTTTCTCAGCTAGTGATTAGACAAAAGTGCTTGTAAGAAAACACATAGGCTGGAGAAACACACCATTATGTGGTGTGTAAGGCCAAAGACCAAATACCATTTCAAAGGCAGCCAGAGACCAGCCAGTAGGTCATTCAGCCAAGCAATCTGCTTTTGCCTTGAGCCATCTTCATTTCAAACGCAACAACCATTCCCTGTCAAATGAATGCTTTCTTTTGAGAAGGATTTAATCTCTTTGCCCAGTCAAGTCATGGCCTATTCTGTAGATAAACATGGGAAGTCTGCATACGAGTCCAAGTCCCTGGGATGCAGCCTCGTACAGGTCCCGATTCATTTGTACAAAAGTCTGTCTCCTTCAGGCACAGGGGAATACTAATGCCCTACACAGACCTGTCTGTGCTGTGCCTTCATGGCCATTCACAACCTTGCTCTGGGTTGCGAGAAGCTGCACAGTCCTCAGAGCCCCACTGCTTTGCAATGAAAAACAGAGGTACTGCGTGGGTGGCTCCTAATTATGTGTGGCTGCTAATGATGGAGGGAGCTACAGCCCCCTTCTTCTCTGTTGATAAAACTATGCCTGGCTGGGTAGGAGCCATTCTGGAACAGTGGGATCCAAGCAAGTTCCCACCACTTTATATACAAGCAGTATATGTAAGATGCTTCACATCTCTCGGGGTAGCAGGGTTGGAAGGTCTCAGGGTCGTTCTGCAGCAAGCTGCAGAGTAGAAGGGCCCAAACTGCTTTTCTCTAGTCTCAGAGGACCTCTGAGAAGAAGGGATCTGAGGTTCAGGTTGCTGGCCAGTGTTACACGTATCAGAAGCAGGAAATTAGCCTTTGGCATTACAGAGAACAGAGAAAGACACATGTGGATTTAGAATGTTTGCATATTTCTTTCCCTTAAAAAGTCTTTGAGTTGGACATGCGTTACTGTAACTCTAAAAAGGGAAGGATTCCTGTGCTGAGAGGGCCAAAACATTAAGAGGTTCAGGTGATACAGTGATGAGTGCCTAACTTTGAAAAAAAGTTTCTTTCAAAATTGTTTCAATAAGGAGGAAAGACTTCAAAAACAGAGCAAAGAATTGCTGTACTTTTTTCTGTTTAAATTCCAAGTTGAAAAAAAAAAAAAATCAAACCACTTACAGTTCACAGTGTCTGTTTAATAACAAAGTATAAAATATATAGAATGCAAAGAATGATTTAAGGTTGCAGATTTTGTAAAGTCTAATTTGACAGAAGTGCTTTCATTGCACTGTAAGTGGAATCCTATTTTATTTGCCAAAAGCTGTGATTTACTAGCAGATTAATCATACACAAAGAATAATGGTTAGAGCGAACAGAAATAAAACTACAGTGGTTGCTGGGGCTTGTGGGGCAAGGGGACACTTAACTTACTGTCCTGGTTTCGGCTGGGATAGAGTGCTTAGTTTCTGGCTGGGATTAAACCACGACATTTACATTAGGGGAAAAAATGTTTATCAAAAGATATGTTTTTTAAGTAGACTGGGTTTGTTTGTTTGGTTGGTTGGTTGGGTTTTTGTTTGTTTTTGTTTTTGTTTTTTTTCCCCAGGACTAATTATTTTTGCTAATTCTGCAGTTTATGACTTCGTAGTCAACAAGTCAGCTTTAGTAAACTGCATTAATTTTCCTGATGACCAGTTGCCCTCCCCTGGTTGAAATGAGAAATGCAGGCGATTGAAAATTTCCAGCAGAAGTTAAGATTCGGAAAAGCTGCAGGGAAACCATTCTGCCAGAGGCACCACGTAACTGGAAAGCAGATTCCTCTGTAGCCTGGTCATTTTGGACCCTGGTAAGGGGCCTCTCGCAGCTGGCTATTACAGAAGTGACTGCACTCCCAAACTCGGTATTTTGCAAGAAAATATTACTCCCCCATCGATGGGCACGGGAAAAGGCAGCACTCAGGGATGTGTCTTCCTAGACATTAACTATGGGACTTCTGAACTCCAAGCTTTTGTGGATCCATTAGGCATTAGCAAGTATGGGAACATGTGCCCCCATCAGCTGGATGTCTATCTGACCTTTGAGATGGGAAATTTGCTGGAAAAAATCATCAAGTTTTACCATCCTGTGCTTTTCAGAATTTCTCCCTTTTTAAAAATCCTCACAGAAACTAATCTCAAAAGGACTTCCACAGAGTGTGAGCATGTCACAGACATCTCTAGATTGAGCAGAGACCATGACTGCTGCCATGGGCTTGCTCATTTGAGGCACATAAGACATAAAATGCCAGTTGAGTTTCAAAAAAGCATCATGGTCGTTAAGGAGCTCTTGCTTGTGCTGCTGAGCTCTGTTCAGTACCTGGGCATGCCTGGGCTGACAACATCCATAGTGTGGCTTTGTGGAACTTGGTGCAGCTAAGACTTAACCTGATCTTACAGTCCTCTTTGTGCCTTTTGCAGTCATCCCTGGCAACCAGAAATTAATTCCAAAGAGGCAGCATTCAGGCTGAGTCCTTTTAAACAAATGTAGATATGGACGAACACCTGAAGCACTTGACCTTACTCCCAAGGTTTCCATACCAGACACCAAATTGTTCTTCTTCCTCTTACACAGAAACATTCTTCTTCCAGTGTGCTCTCTCTCCTTGGAGATATAAGGCATCTTGTTTCTGCCTTTTGCAGGAGAGACCTTACCTTGAATCACAACCTCCTGTTCAGAAGTCAACAAGAATATCCACCGATTCCCCAGGAACCAAGTCAGGTCTTGTTTCTAAAGGCAGCCTGCTGGAGCACAATAAGTTCCACTTACAACCTTGATTTGGTCTAGTATTTACTGATTGAAGTGGTATCTTGGATTTAATGTCCATCTTTGCACTGCAAGGTTATGAAATGCCAAAGTACCACAAGGTCCCTTGCCTCCCACAAGATTTGAGCTATTTTGCATAATATCTTTCCATAACCGTGTTTATGAGGTTAGGCTGTCTGGATGAATATATGCATTTGTCTGCATAGTAGGAAGAAGGAGCCAGAGTGTTGATAACAAGTCTACTTTCCTTCTAAGATCATATATTAAATGCAAAGTTGCATGGATCTGTCCTTGTCTTTCAAAAAGGAAGAACGGAATTGACACCAGAGGAACACGGGGATATTTGTGCAGATCACGTGTGATTCACTCCTGGCACCCATGCTGAGCAGGACTGGCTCTGTCTGCGATACAAGGCTGAATAAGGGTGTTTAAACACTCACCTGTCTCTTGACAGTTCTTTTAAATGTTACCTTGGACTGAGAGGAATGAACATTACCCAGCAATGGGGAAAGCTTCCCTGTTGATCTGCACTGGGGGTCTGCTGGGACAGATGCTGTTGCTTAGGCAGTATTAATTCCACAACCCACAGCCCCAGAAACTGGTGAGAAGTCATCCCTTCCAGTCCAGTTAACATAAACACTTTAGAAAACCCAAGGAAAGAGAACCCAGTTCCAGGTCTGCCAAGGTGAATGAAAGCACTCAGGAGCTAGCACTGGCAAGCTGGATATTTTCTCAGGGAAATGTGTGCAACACTGGCATGATTTACTTGAAGGAGCAAGGCGAGTACAACAACCAGTCCTATGACACTACTACTTCTTACATAAGCTCAGATCCACAAAAGCGTTTAGCGACTTAATTCCCTTCCATTTAATTTATGAAGGCATCCAAGTACCTCCTTGCTATGTAGAGCCAATTTTAAACCCTGTGTTGAAAGAAATCTCTTTCCCACCGTTGCCTTCTTGCTCTTTCTCACCCAGATGCATGTTTCAATGCCCGCATGGGCAGTGAGGTGCCCAAATGCACCCCTGCATCACCTATTTATGCATGTAAAGCTGCACTGAACCACATGTAGGAATTAAATCCTTGAGGTCCACTAATAGCTTGCAACTGGTCTTGTGCCTTTCTTCCACTTGGTGTCTCTCTTTAGTCTCAAATCCAGGGCTGGTTCTCCAGGAGTGCTCTCCTGGGGATAACTATATCTTACTTGCGTCGTAGAAGTACCCCAAAATTTCAGTGGGGCACCACGACTCCATAGTGATGAGCAATGTAGAGAGTTCGCAAATGTGAGACTCCCTTTCCCTCCCCTCCCCTCCCTCCCAGCTGCATAGCTTTGTTGTATGCTCCCCATCAATTTTAAATGTGTTTAGGAAATTCAAATATTTATTTTTGGTGACTTTTTTTCATGAAGGTGGCATATGTGTTGTCCAACTTGATCTAATTCGTGTTACAGAGAACTAGGGCTGGTTTGACTCACCCTCTAATAAGTACTAGAGAAGTTTACAGACATGCAAGTGAAACACAAAGTGTTACTTTACTGAACTCACAAAATAGCATTTTTTAAAGATAACATTTCAAGATAACATCAAATAAAAGCACTGTCTTTGCCCTTGTGCACAAACAGAGAAGACAAGGGAGAATTTTAAAAACCCCGTGTAATACTTCTAAAGATTCTTCATATTTAGTGGAAAAATTTTGGGGGGTGGGGGGGTGGCGTGGTGTGTGTGGTTTACACCTTTTTGCAACAGAACCCAACATCGTTATGCTACATAAGACTGACTTGATAGGGAAATCCATACACTTGGCTTCCTTTTTGATTTCTGTATAGTGCAAGCCAGTTTTTCAATGACAAAAGCTATGCTGGAACTCTCCACTTTGAAAGACTTTGGATATTTGCTGCTACACATGGAAAACACTGTGGCTTACAACGTAAATGCCTTAATGTGCTCAATTCACTCCTGTTTCTGGGCCTTTTCTGTTTTGCCAGTTTGTCTGAGATTAAATCTCTGAGAGAAAGTGGTCCAAATCTAATGTGTTTGGCAGTCCCCTCAAATAAAATCTCCTTTCTCCAAAGACCTTTTGGTGTCTTGCTTAATTCTGATCTGGAGACCTAGAGACTAGACTCTCAGCTAGTATAAATGAGGGAAGTATACCACATAACAGCAGCTGAGGATCTGGAAAATAGTATCTACCAATAACTTCTTACTTCATGTGGGTTCTACCCAAATAATTCACTAGCCCTCCTGTGGGAGAACAAAGCACTGTATATTTCCTTTTACGAGCTGTTTTGCACATAAATGCTCTTTGCAGTCCTAGTACATCTCCACTGAAACCAGCGAGAGCAAGTTTGCAGAGTTTGTGCATAGCTTATTTTTAAAACCTTTCAAAATCACAGAGGAATATTCCTCAGATTGCAGATCCCCCACGCAACAGAACTACAAAGTGTGCCAGCATTTTCTTAAAGATGCTGAGATCCTTTTGCCGTGCCTGCATGGGATGAGCGGGACATCCTGGACTTTCATGGCTGTGGGATACGGAGTTGGGACGAGGATGGACGTGCCATCTAGCGGCTGCTCGTCCCGATTACTTGGACAATCTTAGCCCAAATTCTTAATAGGACACTCATTTCTTTCTGAAAAGTGGAAAATTAAGCATCGTAGAGTCTTATCTGAAAATCTTAAGTTGTCGATTTTGTCTATACAGCACCAAGCTGGAAAGTCTTTGTACCAGGCCCCGTCTGGTTAGCAGGGTATGCCACAACCAGTGCTTCTAACAGCTGATTGATTGAGGGTTTGTCCAGCGTCACTTGCAGGGGCTTCTGCCACTTGCTGTGGGTGAAGGTTTCCCTCTCCAGAAGCTTTTCTCCCTCTTCCACGTGCAAGACTTTCCCCCTTCTGTGCCCCATTTCACACCTACCCTTCTGAGCTGCCCTCAGCAGCTCCTTTCAGTCCCCGGTGCAGGGGTGGCAGCACTGCAGAGGAGGCTCCGGAGCAGCTATAAACAACTCTTTAATTCTCCTCCTCATGCCAAAAACTGACTAAGGCTGCTATGAAAGGGATGTTAGATGTGGGAAAGCAATTTGCAACCCTCAGGATCCTGCTTGCCACCAGCAGAGTTTCCCCCGCGAGAAGAAGGCAGAGAGGCACACTCCATGCTGTTTCTAGACACCCTCCACCGAGCCGGCACTGAGCGATCCCATACATCAGGCCAGTATCAAATGCAACCACAGGGGAGGCTTTCCCTTATCTTTCAGGACAATTACCAAGCTATACATCACTTGAGCAGTCTGGGAACTATGGGAGATTGTGGTTTCTGGTAAAACGGGAAAATCTTTTCATGGTTAGCGCTGGCAATGAAATTTGTATCCCACCTCCATCTGGGCTGAGCCACGGGTGATCGTTCTCTGAGAGATGAGCTTCTTTCGATGTCAAAGGGCAAATAAATAAATAACTATGTGTGAATGTGCATTTCAAGGAAAAATCATGCTTTTTTTTTTTCCTTCCCACTCCTGCTCCTCATTTTGCCTTGGAGAAGTTACGGGTTTCCTCAAGTCCTCAGAGAGGTTGAAAACTGTCCAAAATGTGCTTCAGGAAAGTGATCGCTCAAAGTGAATCAGTTTCCAGGGTCTGCTCACCATCTGTGCGCCTTTAGGAGATTGTCACACTTTCGGCTGGCTTCATCCATCTCTCTAATTCCTTGGTTACAGTCAAAACAGTTTTAAAAGGGTTCGGTTCCCACAGTGGGAAAGTAACTGGGACGCTGCCTGCTAGCATCACTTCACCCAAGAGCAGCTGACGCTTTGTGGAAAACTTTGAAAAGCAAATTTCTCTTCTGAGTCAGTTCTGCTGATGTAGCTTCCACTTGGAGAATTTCTTTGCTCTCTTCTGCTTCTGTATTTGAAAGGCCATTTTTATGAGAAGGGGATCCTGCTTTCCTGGAAGGATGTGCTCCTTCTGGTGAAGTCACAAGCATCTGTGGCATTGGTTCACCCACCCTGAACGATCTGGACTGGTTGATTTTCAGGCAGAATGAGTCTGATATGATGAGCCATGGCTTTCTGGTCTGACATGTTTTGAATTATTATTCCGCCTCTGTTACATTTTTCACAGAAGTGCCCCAAGCCACTGACAGACTCTGTTTAGCAATAAAGAAATAATCGTCTCCGCAGCAGCTAATGGGATGCCAGCAAAGATGCTATGTGGCTGAGTCATCTTCATGTTGCAATAGTGCTGCCCAGCTAGCCACCCTACGAGATTTAGCAGGCCCAGACTTTTCAGCTGGGATAATTCATCTCTTGCAGTCTCTCTCAATAAGCTTCAGCAACTAGAAGGGTGAAAAAAGAGCCCCTTTCATTGCAGAAGACAACTGATGGTCTCACCACCTAAGGTGCTGACTGTCCCAATATGTATCTTCATTAAATGTGGCAGTCAGTGAGGAGGCTTGGGAAAAAACTAGTCCTTTCATTGTCTGAGAGCTCGGAGAATGATCCCATAGCACCCAGTCATCTGTCACAGGCCGCTCAGACTGTTGGCCAATAGCTGGATCTCTAGCACAGTTCATGGCAACTAAAGAGGAATTAGATTTCTGAACAATTCTGGGGGATCGGGGCCTGCATTAGAAAGAGAGAGGAAGCAGGAGCCCGAAGTTCAGTTTACTGTGAATGAAAGATTACACCATATTGCTCACCTACATCCACCCTGATGATGCAGAGCACCAGCTCTCTGCTGCTTCCACGTGGTAAGCAGGAATGGGTGACTCCATGGATTTTTTTGACTCTTCTAATCTTTCCACCTCTCACTGCAACGTTGAAACTGTTTGACTCTGCTCTGCTGGACCATCTGTCTATGCTAAATCCATCCTAGCGGGGCAGAGTTGCTGTTGTCTCACTTTAAGTTCAGGGAGTCTCTCTGCACCCTTCTCAGGAGTGAATTGTCCAGGTTAGCTGGGGTTCTCCTCACTCAGCTCTCCTGTGGCATCATTTATAGACCATTTTTTTAGACGTGAGATCAAAAAGCAGCTACCAAGCTGTGTCCAGATCTCAAACCCTTATGTCACCTCTTAGTAACTGAGGCCACTACCCAGAGTTTTGGACACAACTGAAAGGAAAGGCAGCATGTCATGCCCTGTGGTTGAACACACCACCATGCTCAAGACAGAGTGGGTCCTTTCTAAGCAACAGCAGTAGACACATGGATCCTTCCACTCTAAGAGTGACTCCGTGACAAGCAGCAGGGAAGGGGCCATTTTATGGTGTCCTCAGGGGACAGCCTGCATCTTCCTGGCAGCATGGAGGTCCAAGTGGACATTTATAGCATGGCTCCCCACGAGGGATTTATGGCTTGGCTCTGCAATGTGGCAAGCTGCTAAATACTCCAAGTATGGTACAAATTGGTTGGAGGAGAAGCACAAAGCCAGAGCTTCACGAGCAACACACAGGAGGTCTTATGCTGCTGACTTATGATGTGTGTGGCAAAATGATGGCTGAGGAGGCTGCTACCATAAATGTGGGTATCACATGTGCTGCTCTAGTAGATGCAGCATCATGTAAACATTAACACTAGGGCTCTTAAAACGGTATTCTGTAAGCACAGGGTTGTTTCCTCTGCAAAAGAGGCCATTTTCTCTTCTCCATTACCAGAAAAAATGTGTACCATCCCTCTGTTCCTATTTCACTTTGCCCTGCTGTGAACTAAGACAAAACAAAAAGAGAGTGAAGAGGGAGGTAGTAAAGAAGAAAAATAAGGGTTTGCACTTCCAACATTCAAATAGTTTGGACATTGCAGCCTTACTTGGACCTTGAAGGATGCTCTGGACACTAGCCGAAGGCCAGCCCCTTCTGGTATGTTTGCAAATGGCTGCCAGTCAGTTGGGCTGAGGAGGGAACATCAGTGTGTAGCATTAGCCACCTACATTCCTTCCTAAATTCCCACTGCTGACCTGAGGATTGATGTGCCACATCAACATGAACCCAAAACCTAGCAGGGCTTGGGTGTGCTTCTAGGCTTTCCAGCACCTTGTTTCAATGTGCGCTGAGGGGCTCCGGTGACGGAGGGGAAGGCTGTGGTTAAGATCCCATTGAGAGATGAGTGTTACCGGAGGTCATCACTGCTGATGGCTCTTGCCTGTGTGAGAGGAGCAGCTTGGTTTGCATCCAAGCCTTAGATTCAACAGCGCTGAACCCATCACCACATCTGCTTGTACAGCCGCACAGCCCCTTGCTGGCAGGCTCAGTGGAGAGGATAGTGCTGAAATATGGTGCAAAGACTGATGACACAGTGTCTTTTGTGGAGATAAAGGGAGGCTGATCCCTTTCATCACTGCTTAAGCAATTGTTTCAGATGTCTTTGCCTTGCTTTTGTTCTGGTGGGGGTGGAAGCTGGGGCAGTAGCGGCTGCAGCACAACCTGGGGGGCATGGGCAGTTCCCACTCCCTCTTCGCTGGAGGGCAGCCCCACACTGGGCATCTCCAGCTGCCTTGGACATATTAGAAATGCCTGGTGCACAGGGACGTCCGTGCTCCTGTCCGTTGGGGTGTCCTGTGAAAGGAAAGGCTCTCCAGAAGGGTTTCTGCTTCTGGCTTAGGAGCAAAATGCAACACAAACCAGCAACACTCAGTCCCATCTGAACCCCTCTGTGGTCCTTTTCCTAAGCGGAGGCCCAGCGCCGCTGTTCCCCTGCATGCAGTATGGCAGCCAGGAGCGTGGCTGCAGAACATCAAAGTTAATTAGCATCCAAAAGCAAATAAATCAATCAATACATTCCCAGCCCCCTTAGAAAATCTCATTATTGGGAACCGACCCAGGCAGGGACTCCCAGGAAGAACTACAGAACAAGAGATTCTCCAAAGCTGTAATTTTTAAGGTTGTACCACTTGGAGAATAATTATAACCAGCAAAACAATGTTCACATCTCACATTAATATAAAGTAATGACTGCATGCCTGTAGCCAGCTAACCACAGAACTGAGAAGAGACTGTCAACTCTTCTGTCCTGCCATAATACAAGGCATCTTGGAAATGCTAACAGCCGCTGCACGCCAGCCTCTTGTCATCCCTCCTTCTTAAAGACACAGACCAAGGGCTGCTTCGGCCTCCCAATGCCACTTGTACAGGAGATGTCGTCACCGATGAGTTTCCTTTCTCTCTAAACTAAAAATGAAAACTAGCATGTTTATAGTTTTCAGTGAAGCAGAATTTTAAGATTATCTCAGACATTTTAAAAAGCTTTTGTTTCAGAAAAATACTGCTTCCAGTTTTGGAAATGTGTCAAATTTCAAAACACCATTTTGCCTTCTTTCCTTTCTATGTTATATTTGCTATCCTTTTTATGCTAGTTCCAAGTGTGTCTCGAGCATGTGTTTATGGTGATGTGCGATGAAATAGTGGAAACAAGAAGAACATACAAATAAATGAAATTAAATAAGATAAAACAAACCAAGTAGTATTTTTGAAACTCCAGCACAAATTTTATAGCTGGAAAAAAGCCTAGCATAAAGTTTTATTCTGTGGGAATTTTCACCATAATCCATACAATTTCAGCACCTTCCTCCAAAGTTATTAGAAAGTCTTTCAAGCATGCAACCAAAAACCTTCTGAGATGAGCCTCAACAGAAAAATCTTCATGGAAATTTAGATCAGGGTTGGACCTTAACTTGAAAGGCATTTGGGTCTAGTGCAGCCAGACCATAAAATCCTTGAGATGGGGACTGTGTTTTTAATTCTGTATCGGTGATTATCCTTGAGCCACAGAAGAGACCATGAGGCAAATAATAAATACTAGTACATTCACTGTATATAGTGACGATAGTGAGGTTTTCTCTGGCAAAGCCTCAGGGTAGGATACATACTGGAGCAGGTCAGCCCTGGGGAGGGCTGTGCTGCCCTGGCCCCGGCTCTGTGCTGACTGGCCAGGCGGTCCCATGGGGGTAAAACCAGTGGCTGAGGCCTGACCCAAAGCCAGCAGATCTTGATGCTGAGTTTAAAAAGGAATTAAAAAATGCACATTGACTATTATGCTTTTTCCTTTGCGGTTCTGGTCTTTGGAAGAAAAATGGGCCACATATAATTCCAATCTTGTCCTCAACATCGTATCAATGTTTATGACTCTTTAGCCTGATATTTGCAAAGAAGAAAAAGGAAAAAAATAATGTCTTGCAGAGCTAAATAATAAAGCAATGATAGTAAAAATCAGAAATTGGGGCGTGTGAAATCATCTCCCTTTAGACTGAGATAAAAAGCGAATAAAATATGGCAAGAGTGTTCTGGAGATCAGGATCCAGAGAGGACACCTTTATTGCTGGTAACATCTATCGAAGGGTTTGTTACAAGATCATCTGCCATCAGAAGGAGACTTCTGCAAGTCAATTTGAGCACTAACATGGGTGTGGTTCAGAGGCAGTCCCTACTCTTGGTACTGGAGGAGGTTCACCATCTTCATCTCTCATATTAATTAGCTGTCTTAGCCAAAGTGTTCAGGACGTCGCACTGGTTTGTCAGCAAATTCTTCTGCTGTGGCTTGTTTTGACTCTCTCGAGGAGATCTTTTGGGGGTAGTGCTGTCCACTTATACTTCAGCACCCAGGTCCTCATGCAGGGTTCTGAAAGGTTGCCTTCTGTTCTCCCTCTTGTCTGTTGTGCTTTTAAGGCTATCAGCAGGATTAGTAAAACAGTTGCTTAGTGGCTGTTGATGGCTGTTGATGCTTTAACTAAATAACAAAAGAAAGGAAAAGTCAAAGGGATACTGAGGGCAGAGATCATGGCAAGATCCATGGCATCAGCAGAGCCTGCAAGGATTCCTAAACGATTAGAGCACCTTCACTGGTTTTAATGGACTGGAGTAAATCTAATGGCAAAATTATATTAATGGCATGGGTGCAAGGTTTTGCAAATTATGTTCTGCAAAACAACAAAATTAGAACCTGAAAGTGTCCTTCTTTCTTCCTCAGGAGATTAAACACTGACTGGACACCTGTGTTACCTCCTGGTAAGGAGGAACTGGGACCTCCTTGTGTGCCTCTTCCCACCTAGGGACCCAAGCCCTGGCCCGAGGGGAGGTCAACCAGCATCCTGGAAGGGCGTGGACAGAAGTGTCTCACTTGGCAGCCACTGAGGACATTCTTTGGCTCATCTGCAGAGCTTAACACCAGAGACATTCACACCATACTGGAGGGAGAGACTGCAGGACAAGGCAACCTCTCCACATCACTTCAGTCCCTTTGCACCCTCCAAACAGCCCAAACTTGCCTTATGTGCCAGAGCAAAGCTGTCGCTACTGGACACAGGGAGGGATCAGCTCACTCCTGTGCCACTCTGCTGGCACCCCCTGAGACCGAGGGGAGAAACTCCAAGGGGAAAAAGTGGCCTGAGAAATTGTACTCTCACTCTGTGTCACTGGGAGGCCACCCCCGGAGGTCTGTCAGCAGCTGACATATTTAGGATAATCTTTATGCTTCTGCAATCTGGTCCGGGGTCAGAAAACAAAATACAGAAGGTGTCATCAGCTCCCGGCTGGAGCCTCACCTTCTTGGCTGGGGACGATTGCAGCAAAGTGGGGACTCTGGCCCTAATTTGCAGGACGAAGCCACCAGTCGCTTTACAGAAAACAGTCGAGTTTCTGGGTGTCCTGTGCCTTCACGGTGCTAGGCAATAGGCAGTGAATCTCATTTATCTTCCAAGAATCTCAGAAAGCCTGGCAACTGCCCCGACACCATCTCGCTCCAACTGAGAACTAAGGAATTTTGCCGCAAGACCCATCCGAAACCCGCTTGAGCTTTCCAAGCCCGCTGTTCCCTTGGGGCAGCGGGGGCTGGGAGAGAGCCTTGTGTTGATTAATATTAGAAGAAACTCCCCTGAAAGAATGATAGATCATGGCTTGGTGACTCCAGAATCTTTTCTTGTTTCTTTCTTTGATGGGAGGAGGGGGAACTGGAAACAAAAGGCCTAGGAAGGGGGGAATGGAGGGAGGGGTGTGTTTTGAAATCTGCTTCCTTTTGGCCACGCTTGAACTTCCAAGAGCCTGGCTTTGACTGACATCCCTAGGAAATGGGAGAGAAAACTCCATGCTGAGCCGGCTCTCTGCCCAGCGGAGGAAGGAGGAGGCATCTGGCTCCAAGGAGCTGAAATAGATGCCTTTCATGTGTCCGTCATCCAGCATCACAGAGGTGCACTTGGGTTTTTCAACTGGAGCACTCCGTTCCTGCAGGCTTCCAGGGCCTCTTCATCCCTCTCCAGGGCCCATTTACGCAGGCACTGCATCTGCACTCACCTGGATGGCTCCAGGTGGAGCAGCAGAGGAAGCCCAGACACAGAGCTGCTGCGTGTGTTCACAGCTCACAAGAAGTGAATGGAGTTGCCTTTGCAAAACCCAGCTTTGCCCTTCCCTGCGATCCTCTCTGCCAGTGGGGTGGCAGAGAACTGGGACTCCTACCAGAGTATTTCAGAGACATCCTGTTTCAGGACTCAGGGAGGAACTGTGTTAGTGAGGGTTAGCCCATGCCATGCAGCTGCCCCCCTGCCGGCAGCCCCCCAGGGGGCCAAACTCTGGCAAGTACGTGGGGCACATGACAGGACAGAGCATCACAGGAAAAATGGGAAAACAGCTCTGAGAAGGGAGATCTGCTGCTTCTGTTGCATCGAGCTGCTATGGGAAGGTAGGAAAGAAGTCAGGGAGAGGTTGAGGGAAAAGTCTATGTATCAGCTTTATCTGGAGCTTGGAGACTGCTGGAGAGACTACAGAGGCATTTGCAGGATGGTTGTGCCAGGGTGGATGCTCAGAATAATGTCTGGGAGCACTGTAATTCTGGCTGTTCTCAGAGAAGCTAGGATGATGCCTCCTGGGTGGGCACTCACAGAAAACCCACCTGATATTTGAGAGTGGATCCATAGCTTTAAAAACACCTTTTCGCTTTCCAATGCCCCTCACATCCGTCACTCTGGACACATCACTGACACTGTGTTTGTCCTTATAGCCAAGCCAAGTGCTTATTGCTGTTCCTTGTGTTAGATCTCTTGTGCTGGATACCAGCTCCCTCTCAAGAGCTAGAAGCTTCTGAAAGGCTCTTGCCTCTGGTCTCCAGTTTTCCATGTCTGAGCACACAGATTTCTCAGCAGAGGACTTTCAAGATTCCTCCCAGCAGACCTCAAAGCCTGCTACCTTTTACTGCGTGTTGAAACGTTTAGTTGTTTGCATTGGCGTTTACTAACTAGCTGTTTTTTCTGAAAGTAGGAAGAGAGGAATTCCCATGTTTCTTTTACCACTGAATTCTCATTACATTATTTTATACTCATCGTTAGGGTATAAGAAGGTTGGTCAATGGATCTGTCTACCCACAAGTTTGATGAGGTTCCCATTTCTTCTGGTAGGTACTTTCCTAATGCTCACCCTAAGCGGTGCACTCTAGGAAGCCATTAACACAGAACATGGTCAAACCCTACCTAATAAGAAGTGAGGAAAAGTCAAGCATACCAGATCTGCTAGGAGAAGAACAAGGACAGTGTAAATATTATTGCAGTGCAGTTTGGGGTCTTATTCACAATCCTCAGAGGGGTTTTCTTGGCATCCCCCTGCCAATGTAGTTTTGCTGAGCTTGTATTTTATCATGTCAGTCACATGACACATTGTCATGATCATGAGTGCCATCAGGGTGGCTTAAGGAAGACTGTGGTCTTTGTCACTTGCAGCTCAGGCTTTCTTTAGGTTAGGGAACTACTGGTGCCAAATTAAAGGTATGAAAGTGGCTATAGTCACAAGATGCTGGTACTGACAGTCCCCCTTTGTGCAGATGGCCTGCTGAAGACTGTAACGTGTTGGACAAAGTCCTCTGTTACAAGTTTCATTTGCAAGAATTTGACTGGCATTTGTGCAGCTGTTTTGAAGTGGTGCTGGTGTCCCTGGACTGACAGTTCCTCTGTAAGTTCCTCTTTTCTCCTTGGGCCTGTCTTCAAACACTACATCTTCCCCAACGCTGCTAAAGGACAGGCGGTGCCAACAAGGAAGATTTCCCCTTGCCAACAAGATAAACAGAGTGCAGGTTCAGCCAAGAGCCACAGAGAGCAGAGCTGACCCCGCTGCTCTCCCTACTCGTGGGGAGCGAGGCATGGGCTGGCTGCAGAGCTTGCCCCTCCGCAGGCGAGAGCCTTCAGCAAGAGCCAACCGTGCTATATTCCACGGCCTGTCTCCAGTTTCGCACACTGCCTGTGATGGATAGCAAGCCTGGGGAAACCCACGAGGCTTTAGCTCACCGTGTCTTAGCTCTCCCAGCACACTGAAATCCTGCCCTTACTGTTGAGAGACACTAAGCTTGCACGCGTCCAGACGAGGACTCTACAATGATAGATAATACCAATAAACCCCCGAGCTGTTCTGGGGAGGGGAGGGTGATTTATCCCCAGCTGGATGGCTGGGCTGAGCAGAGCGGAGAGCGGAAATCCTACGGGAGCTGCAGGGCACACATCAAAACTCCATGTCACAGTGTCCGCGACACCCGGGGCGCCAGTTCAAAGCCGTCACGTGCTGCGGCTGGAGACTTAAGGTGATGCCAAGCTAATGAGCAAACGAAACAATAAATAACCCCAGCAATCATTATGCGTCCCCCCTCCTTGGAGCTCGCCTGCTCCGGCCCTGGTGAGCAAGCGCTTCTCACACCCAATTACTCATGCTGAAGCCCCTCAAACGGAGCCCGGAGCAGGCTCAGCAAACCATTCATCTTTGCAGAGTGGAGCCCTTTCAAGTTTCTCCGCAGCAGCCGCTCTGTTTATTGTTAAGATGAGCACACAGTTTACACGGACTGTTCTTATTTATCTTTGACTTTTACCTTTTAGGTCATTTCTTTGCACGTCCAGCACTTTCCAATGCTGTCTCGACCGAATTTTTATTTATGTCCTAGGCTTTCTGTCTGAAACTCTCCAGCTTCCAGTGATGGAAAGCCAAGTTGAGCTCCCGATCAGGCCCTTTTCTACAGCAGAACAGGAGTTCCCGAGGCAAATCACGCCTTAGGACGGAGATATAGGAAGCCACTGAAGGGAGGCGAAGGGTGGGGTTGTGTGTCAGCGGGGGGTGCTCGGGTAAGTGCTAGCAGTTGAGTTTTGCATGTCTTTGGGCTGAGGCTGGACATGCAGCTGCGTTGGGAGAGAAGATGGACAGGTACATGATTTAGACACTATGAAGGCCCATTGGGAATTGCTTGGCAATGGCATTTGTTTTGCAGGCTGCTGAGATGCCCAAGGGAAGAATGGACCCAGGTATCATCCCCAGTGGGCTTTGCATGTTGACCACTGCTGTGTGCACATATAATCTTTCCCAAATTCTAGATCTTCCTTGAAAGTCACCCCAGCCAGTGTTCCCCTGCCTACTGTGCTACCAGCCTCACTCCTAGCATACAGCAGGGCACAAATTCTGCAGCTTATCAGATCAACCTGTAACAGTAATGATGATAGGGGAGGATTTTCATACCTTAGTGGTGGTGTATCCCAGCCATGAAGAGCTGGGGTTTGATTCTCCTCAGAGACAGGAAATGGAAATATATTTTATAATATCATTGTTTATGGCCAATGACCAACAAGCCAAAACCTCTATTGGGGCAAGGTGTCACCAGACATGCCCCAATTTACAAGAGCTGGAGATCTGCCTGGTGTGTGTTCCCACAGGAGGATGAGATGATGCTAGAACATAGGCTAAGGAAGGAGCACTGAACAGAGAGAACCTTTCCAGCAAATGAATCATTTGGAAAGACAGGACAAAGTGTGAATTGTGTTGCAGTTATCTCACAAACTCTGAGGCCTCGAGGCAAGCAGCCAGAATCAACGTGGCAGAGCTGCTAGTACTATGGCCTCTCCAGAGGGCTCGGTTGTAGCCAGGGAGAGGTGGTGGCGAGGCAGCTGTGGCCAGAGGGGCCAGCACTGTTGGGATTCTAGAGGACTTTCTGCGAGAGAATGGACATGTGAGCAATCCAGCATGAGAACAAGACTGATAAGAGCCTCAGCTGAGCAAGAATGCGATAAGGATGTGACCCTGAATGAGGGGGGAGAAACCCCTGGAAGGGGCTGGGACGGAAGAGGAAGTTACACAAGGCAGGTGCCTGGCAAGGCTGATGTGGCACTTTTTATCCAATCATAAGAAGGTTTAAAGCGCGGGCTAAGTTAACTGTCCAATCTTGAGGATTTGTACTACATGTTACTCACGTGTGCGGGAGAACATTATAAAAGGGCTTTCTTAATTGTAATAAACGGGCATTGCTTGATCACATTGGTCGTGTGCGTGCTCAGGTCTCCCGCACAGCACTGGGCTGGCATGAGCTCTGTGCAGGACTCCTGCCTGCTGCATAGCTCCTCTGACCCCTTGCTTGTGGCCGTGGGAGGCTGGGGGCAAGCTGGGCTCACCCCAGCCTCCTGCAGCTGCTGGCAAAGGAGCTGGAAGAGCCACAGCCCTGCTGCTTGCAGCCACGTTGCACAGCAGAGGAGGCAGCCCCAGAGGAGTCGCTGCCCTTCACAGACAGTTCCATCCTTCTGTTTCAAAGGAACCTTGGCAAAGCAAAAGTTCATGCATTTAAATTTCCTTCCAGGGGTTAATAACTCCTGCAATGATTAAAATGGAAAGAATATTTTAGATTACATATTCCTTTTTACTGTTTGTTGCCTTCTCTGGACTGGACAGGAAAATACTTCAGAAAGGTTTTCTGCTTCTTCCCACTCATGCTCTCTGAGTTTTCATTCTAGCTCTGTCACTGATGTCATCACTTATGCTAGTCAGTGCCTCTTTTTACCTTGGCTCTTTGACCCATTAAATAGCTGAAGAGCCTTTGCATGTCACGTGTCAAATCGTTACGTGCCAGCCAAGTACTGTGAGGACTTTCTGCATGTGGTACTAAAGACATGTGATGTCTTCACAGCATCAAGAATATTTTCTCACCCATAAGGGTCAGCCTGCGGGTGTTTCAGTCCAGAACTAAAACATTACAAAGCTGCTCAGAAATATGCAGGGCCTAATTCTGTTCTGAATTACACCTACTCAGCTTGGGGGGAGCCCACTGGAGCCATGCAGGTTCTTCACGAGGCTTTAAATGGAGAGGGAGCATGAGCTAGGCCTGCTGCTGGTACATGGAAAAAAGTATGCTAATTAATGGGGGCTGGTGGTTTAAGAGCAGTCTCCCAACCTGGGCAGTTGCAATAAGCCCTTGAAGGAAAGGAGAGCCGTAACAGGAAAGTCTGCGTGTTTTGAGAGGTTTGCTGAGATGGAGAGTTATCAGACATAGCCAGGTTGCATTCATGTCTTTCTTCCTTTCCCCTAGGGATCAGAAAGAGTTAAAAAAACCCTTGTGATATAGGTCTGTGTTCACATTGAATCTACACCCATCATATATATATCGGGTTTTGAGGAGGGGAGGGTGGTTTACACATGTCACTGGCCATAACTCAGACTTTTATTATAATCGTGACCATATGGTTAATGGGACTTAATAAACCACTGTTGACCTGGACTCTGTGCGCACAAATCTCTTGCTCCCTTTCCTTTTTTCCTTGCTTGTCTGGAACGCTATGCCAAGCAGCTGCAATTTAGTGACTCTAAAATGCCAGTTTCAGTGGCCAGCAGCTATAGTTAGTTTAGAAAGAATAAAACCCCAAGAAAGCCACATTGCACCATAGCCTGACAGAGACAGGGACTGACTTTCCCAGGGTGACGGGGCAGCTGCTCTGTATGTTGGGCAGACACGAGCAGCATCTGTGTGAAGGTTGGAGCAGGGGACACAGCAGGGACATCAGGCAGGCTCCTGCCCCCAACACCAGAGGCCCTGGGTGAGCTCCAGTGATTGCTGTGGAATTAAATCCATGCTTCTCCTGGTGTAAGCAAGAGGAGCGTTTAGCCAAGCCTTTCAAAGAATGCTTGCATTCTAGTTTTGGCAGGCACAAAGCTTTCCACTTAATGGAAATTAGAACTGGAGGAAAAAGCTATTAAACCCTATCTCAAGCTTTTCCCTGGGAACCCATTGCAGGACTGATCCGGGCCATGTCTTCTTCAACTCTTTATCTAATCTAGTTTTAAAATGACCTAAATGATGGGCATGTGACCCCGGCCTTGGAAAAATATTTATTTTTGATCAGTGCCATGCTCCCACTTTTAATAATGCTGCGTTGTTACCCATCTGCCCCTGACCAGCCTGGTCAGCCACCTCTGTCCCCAGAGGGGTAATGCAAACCCTCAGCAGACACGGCTGGACATCTGCTCCCTGGTATAGGTTACCCAAGCCGTGCTGCTCCTTGGGCTTTTGCCTGTAGCCCTTTACAAGACCTCACCATTCAGAAATTTCCCCTAGCTTGGTTTCATTGCATTACTCCCAGGACTGCTGCTGCCGAGGGATTTTACAGGTGGGGGCCCAGGATGAGAAGCTCCTCAGCTTTCCCAGAGAGGCAAACATATGTGCTTTGGAGGAATGAGTAATCTTGAATCTATAGGTACTGAGGCATGTGGCTGACACATCAGGCTGAGCCAGGGTAGAGGTTTTGGTTCACTCTTTTGATCTTCAGCTGAAACTTAATGTTTTTATTATTTGATTGGTGTTTTTGTGATTACATGCACCTGCCAATAATGATATCCAGGCACACGTGTAGGTGGGGTGCTGTTGAAATTAAACTCTCTTCCTTCCCTAAAATGACTGTGTAAACACCAATTCCAGCTCCTTGTGTCATGTTTAGAAATGAGGGCTCCTGGTACTGTATTACCCTTTCTGAGCTGTACAGAACAGACAGAGAGGAAGCCTGCACTGTTCTGCTTTTCTGGACTTTTTTTTTTTCTTTTTTCTTTTTTCTTTTTTTTTTTAAAAAAAAAAAAAAAGTGCAATTTGCCTGCTGTTTGGGAAATGTCATATCTTTGCCGCATCGTGCACTTAGGGCTGTGTTTCTTCTGTCCACAGATAGTTCACATGGCTTCATTTAGGACCTGTGGTCACAGCTGGAGTCTTTATGCTGTCTTTGATGGGTTTTGGAGCAGCCTGAGCAGATTTTGGTACATCTTCAATCATGTTGGGTAGGTATCAACTGTTACTCTTCACAGAGCTCTGTCTCTCCTGAAACTGGAGGGTTTTTTTCCTAACCAGTGGCAACCATGGTACTTGGATAGCTATAGGAAACATCACAGACAGATGAACAGATAGACTGCACAGTGAGCCAGAAACATAAAAGGATATGTTTAAAGGGTAAAAGGCAAATATCTGCGTGAAGGTTTGGCCTTCAACAGGTGAGATATGAGAGGTGAAACCTTCCATGTCATGAAGAATCTGACCCCAAAATGGAGCCACCCCCAGGATACGTCACCTTCTGCACCACCCCACTCCCCACATGCAGAACACCCTTCCTACCTTTCCCACAGCAGCCTCCCCTAGCACCTCCCGGCCCATTTCTGCAACCACACACACCAGTACTGCCTGGCTAACAATGGCCAGGTTGAGGGCTGGTTGCCAGAGGTGGACAAAGCCTGTGTTAGTTGGGAGGAAGGTGCAAGGGGTGGCATAACCACCCATGGCACTGGCTGAAGATCATGGTGGGGGCAGCAGTTCCCCCACTATGTCCTCTCCAGCAAGTCTCCATGGGTCAGGCACGTATGAAAAAGCAGCCTCCAAGAGTGTAGCACTGTCTTTGCCTGTGTTGGATCTCCTTTTTTCTCTATTCCTCAGCACAAGCAGACCAGCACAGGGCTGCCCACTGGCCGGATTTTACCAGCAAAGCATTGTCTGCCCAGTATTAATTCGACCCAAGGTAGCATGTCAGGCTATGCCCTTTAAACAGCATGAGTGTTGCTCGTCCGAGATAATTTCAGCCATACTAGAGGCTGCCAGTCACACGGGAAAGAGCCCTTCAGAGCAACACATAGCAGACAGGCAGCATGCCGAACGTCTCTGCCCGCCGGAGGGGAAGCGGGAGGGCTCCCCCGCACCCCACGGGAGGAGCGTGCCCAGACGAGAGGGAGGCATGTGGTCTTCGCTCTGAAAATGCTGGCAATGTTTACAAAGTCAGACACGTCAGCACAGTTACAGTCAGCGAAGTGAGTGTAAAACTGGCCTTGTTACTTCCCAGATCTGAGGGATACGAGTCAAACGCGCACAGATGGTCGGCCACTTTCCATAATGAAACACGTCTTTATTGTCCCGAGGAAGCTGCGTTTCACAACCTAAGCATTGAGGCTTGCTTCTTTTTTTATATATTTTATTTTCTCTGCAAACTGTGGGCAGTTTTGCCCCTTTCCTTAAATCAAAAATTGTGGACGATAAAGACGTGTTTCATTACTGAGAGCTGGCCAAGCATCTGTGTGCAATGGACTTCATTTTCTTCTCTAGGTTGCTGGCACAAACATTCCCAGTTGAAGCCAGAGAGGAAACTGAAGCGAATGCAGGGATCTGAGTACTCCCAAACTTGGGGAGAGTTCAGACTTTGTGGCTGCTTCTTTCTGGTACGTGCCCAACTGCCACATCCCAAACTTTAAATGATGTGGTGAAGTTTAGGTACAGACTGGCTTTGCCAGACATGAAATATTTGGGTGCCTATGCTGTCACGGTTCCCAGAAGCAGAACAAGCTCACAAGAAGTAGATACTGTCCTTCGAGAGATGACTAAATTGGTGCAAGTCTGCCTTGAGCAACCTATCTAGAAAACACATTATGCTGGAGATCCCCAGGCTTTTTTTTCGATTCTGCCCTCACTAGTGGGATTGCAGCCTTTGCTTCTGTTTGCATGTCTGGATTCATGGCCCTGGTGGGACTTGTGAGTGCTAGGTTGGGAACACCTTCCCATGAGCTGATCCTGAGCATCTTCTCACCACCAAGGAGGGGATGTGGTGTGATGTTAGGACCCCATGACTGCCATTCATGAGGCTCTAGACTCCTGCCTGCCCAGCAGAAATGACGCTGTTCTGTTCTGATTTACGCTCCTGACAGAATACTTAACAAATACACTACTTTAAAGCATTACCGTATTCACCTTGGGACGAATCCATTCAGAGACACAGTACAAAGCATATGGTTGTGATGACAGCTCTGGGGCTAGGATGTATTTGTCCCCGGTGGGGTTATGCCTGCAAGCATATATTTTGTGAAAAGTAGTTGGCTTTAATGATGTTTAAACAGCAAGTTCTCTTTCTCAGGAAAGACAGAAAAAGTAAGAAATAAAAATAGAGGAAGGAGAAAGGGAGAGGGCCCCTAAGAAAAGGACGAGTCATTTTTACCACAAGTAAAAGTGTGGGGCTTTTGACCAGGCACCTGAATAATTAGAAACATGTTTTTAAAAGCTTCCCTATCTGCATAATTTGTTGGCTGCCTGCTGGTGGGTTCCCAAAGATAATAAAGGACCAGTCTGGGAAGGGAGCAGCCAAGTGGGATTTTTGAGAACCGTGATTCTGCTCCTGGCTTTGCTGCTGGCTTGCTGTGGGAGCCAGGACTGAGCCAGGATATGTGCTTTTCCTTCGTGCTGGAGCACGGATATGGGCTCAGGCTGCTTGCTTGGCGAGGTGGAATCAATTCATGACTGTGGGTACAGTCACACTATGTCTTACACTGGGGTTAAGCTTTCCTGGGTTTCTCAACCCTGGTTTCAAAATGTGCTCCACCCCAGGGTTAGGAGCAAGCACCAGTTCAGCCCCAGCTCTTACTGCAAGAGGCAAGGGTGATAAGACACATTCCTACACAGCAGCATGACATCTCATGCACTCTACCTCTGCATGAGATCCGTGTCTCTCAGGATGTTCAAAATACAACTTCTAATGGAAAATTCAGGCATACTAGTGTTTAACCTACACAATTAAAAACAAAGGTAACTGACTCGCTAGAAGAAAGTAGGTATTAAGTACTCCTACTCTGCTGTTGGAAACCTCCCCTAAATATGGCAAATACTTACAAAATACAGCACAGGCATGTTCCAAATCTATATAACTCATCTTCTCCACAATTTAAATCCTATTTTTAGCTTCTCAAATTGCAAGGACAATCAAGGGACTTAATCTGCAAGTCCCTTGACTGTCCTTGCCTAAAGGACCTGGCTTCTAGGGGATCTGACCATCACAGAGTTTTAGGGTTCTTCTCCTTAAGACATGCTTGGGACAGCAAAAAAAACCCAAAACCCCTCAGTGAATTCACTGTCCTGTCGACAGCTTTGTTAAAAACCCAAGCGGTTTCTGGTGACAGATTTCAAGAGCAGCTGGTGTCTTGGCTGGGCAAGACGCAGAGATGAAACTTCACTGATATGCTTTGGTCACCCTTCAGAGCAGCCCATCTCTGTCCCTTGACTACATGAGGGACAAAGAGCCTGGCCTCCTGGCTTGGCTTGACCAAGCAAGGTGCTTGGTGGTGGATGTTGCAATTGAGGAGTGAAGTAGCAAAAAAGCCATAATGCAGCTGAACATCGATCTGTGTTAGAGGGCCAATCTATGATCCCAGCGAAGTGGTTATATTACTTGGGAAGCAAAGTAAGAAAGTAAATTCTACTCAAAATTTAATTCTGTTCAGCCCTCCTCTGTCCAACCTCTTGCTACATCATAAGATGTCCATATGGCAATGCATGAAGCATGTTTGCAGCATATCTGCTACAGCTCTAGTGTAGCTTTCTACACGTAGTTACCTCCCAGGTCTTAGGCTTCAGAGCAGGCTATCATCTGGCCAGAGAGGTGACCAGAGTCCTCCACGGCCTTGCACAGCAGGTGTATAAGGCTCTGCTGTTGATTCTTTTCTCTCACTGGGGCTGGGATAGCTACACTGAAGACAACAGCTGTGTGCGTGCATGAAGGTCCTTGAACTGCTGTGTAGCCACTGCAGGACACAAAGTCAAGCCTTGTGAAGTGCCAGTTTTTAAGCTGCAGCTCAGAGGCAACTCTAACCTGCAGCTAGAGCCAGGAAAATCACCTTGGCTCTCACAGCAGACAAGCCTTCATGGTCTTTTTCTTCTTAAAAACATGTACAGCAGTAGATAAAGCAGGGAACCTAAACAGTTCACAAAGGCATTCAGTGTTTTCACAACACCACCATCAATGAACGAAAAGCCAGTTCTGGTAAGAGCAGCATGTCTTTTCTTTTTTTAGATTGCAGACCTTGGCTAGATATAATTGCATTAAGTCTTCTTGCATTGGATTCCTTGTGTTTTTAAGATCAAAGCCCCTCAGAATGTCACAAGAATCTCTACAATAGCCTGTGGATACTCATTTTAATAAAGAGTTGCTTTTAAAATAACCCAAAAAGAAAAAAAAAAATCAGAAAAAAAGTGCAACCAAAATCCACGTCCTGATGGGATAACATATATATTCTCTCTCAACTATTTTCAGCTCTGCAAGACAAGTCTCAGAAATGCCTTTCCCACATGAAGTCTCTCTCAGACAGGGATGTATTTACCAGCTACCTAAGTAGAGGTAGCATGGATCAAACAAGGGTTTTAGACAGGCTTAGAAGTAGACCAGATGGAAGCAGAGTTATGCCAGCAGCCCAAGAAAATCAAGAAGCATTATGCCACTCTGAGAGGGAGACTCAGCAAGCACTTTGCTTGCAACCTCAGTGACATCAAAATGCTCCCTCAAAACCCCCAGGGGAAGTCATTTGGTGGTCCAGCAGTACTTTCTCCAATAGTTCAAAGCCATGAACTCCTGTATGCTCTCAGCTCTTGCTCCTGCCACTCAGTCTTTCCTGACATGCTGATGGAGATATCCCTCACGTGCCATTAGCAACCCCCTCTGTTGCCCTAACATAGTGCTGCAGCCCAACGAGTGTGAGAAGAGCAGCTCTGCTTGCTTTGACCAGCAGCTTCCCATCTGCCAGAGCTTGCTGTGGGTGAACCAGAGGAGTTCAAGAAACACCTCATGTTTGGCAACACGGCATCACCCCTATCTACAGCTTGGCATTCACCTCAGCTCAGGGTGTCATAGAGAGAGGCTGGGGTAGAAAACATTGTTGATAAATTGTCTCTCTCTGAAGTCCTAAGCAGACAGAGTGTGTCTGAGTGAAAACCATAAAGCAAGCCCTTCTTCCATTGCTAAACTGACAGTGAAGCACGCTGAGGGTCAGGCCTTTGGTGGGTGATTCATGACTCTGGGGTCATATGGGTTAAAGATTCTCATCTGAAGAGGATTAGGTGTTTCCAAGGAAGCACAGTCCTTCAATGCCTCCAGCATTTCCTTGAAGCTTTTGGAGTCCCAGACCCGCTTAAGACCTACTTCATTATTCTGTCTCATCACATGAAAAGTCCATCACGGCTTTGGCAGAAGGTATGGACAGTGTGTGGTGTGGGGGACACGAAAGGAAATCCTTTGAAAGGTGCCAGTTCCTTCCACCAAATCCAAATACATCTGGGTGCAGGGGAAGCCAGACCAGCTCCTGGGAGTCTCCTTGGTGCCTAGATAACATGTTCATCCATCTGATAGCCTGTCAACAGAGCATGCCCCCCACTCGGTGCCCTCTATGTGCCCCGTACATTGCTGTGAACTGCACCTTCCACCCTGCTTGCTGCAAACCAGCACAAACGTCTGTTCGGGTGGGGAGAGCCGACTAGGAGGCACATCCCATGTGGTGACAACTCCTTTGGAGAAGACAAATATCCCCTGTGGGCACCACACACAGAGCTGACTGCTTCACTGATGAGACCTGGCTCTCATGAGACTGCCTGAGGACAGGACTGGAGTGGGCTCTGTTGGCCCTTGTTTGCCTCCTCCTGAACTCTCTCCCCCTGCTCCTCTCTCCAACATCAAACGCTTCTCTCCTAGCAAGGTGTTTTCTGATGCTTTGCATTAAGTTCACAGTGTAAAATTAGAATGTAACGGGCCACTACAAGATGCTGAGGTTGTTAAAGCTCTGTGTGTGCGTGTGTGTGTGCATGTGCGCATGCACATGTGCGTGTGTACATGTGTGTTTAATGCAGGGCTTTACAAAACTATCAAGCACTCTTTAAAGTGCCATTAAATTTAATGCTCAATAGGGAAGCCTAAACAAATGAAGCTGCACTATAAAATGTTTAGTGTTTCTATCGCTTTCACTTCGAACACAAAGACTTACTGCAACTCACAAGAGGGATTTCTCTGTCTTTTTCTCTTCCTTATCCTTTCTTCCTTTACCTTTTTTCTTCTGTATTCCCTATTCCCAGATAATTTACCATGAATTTTGTACAGGAATATCTCAACTCCTGTGTGCTTGCTTCCAAAAAGTGCATCTGTCTGCCACTGAAAGGAGCTGCCTGTTCTCTGATTGCTCCTTGGCAGATACATAGTTGAGATTAAAAAAAAACCAAAAGAGCACTATTCTTTCATCTACTCCAAAAGCCACTATATTTAATTATTTTACCATGTAAAGTGGCTGCCAGAAGTGCCTGGTACAACTTATCCTTGGCCTGCGGTGATTTTGTTTGCTTTTGTTGTGACTTGAAACACAGATCTCAAAGCGCAGTCAACAGAGCCAAAGTGTACCCTAAAGTCTCCCAAGGCCCAGGCAATGGGGACATTTTGTACTGCTGTTTTTCCAATTATCAGGCCTAGCATAAAGGACACAGCCAGCATAAAGATGAACCAAAAGCAAATTGTATTTGGTACAAAAGGGTCAGTACATGGGTGAGCGCTGGGGGTACAAACAAGTCAAGCGGGTTATACATAAACAACGTCAATCCCACTGACCCCAACAATGACATTACACGACCAACAACGGGTGGAATAAACAGTGAAAAGCAGTCTCCCATAGAAGGGATGGGAGACAACCCGGCCAACAAGCCAAACACATAAGACCAAGAACACCACATACTGAGTCTCTACAGAGCCTGCATTTATCAAGGCCAGACCTGACTGGAGCCCAGTTCTAGGGAGTCAGGAGGTCCTTCCCCAACAAGAAACTCTGCAAAATGCATCCACCTTACAGACAAACACTCCTCTCTTCCTGCAAGTGGTCCCAGCTTTTATCCCCAAGTGGGACACCTGACCTTTGCTTACTTAATGCAGACACCTGGGGCTCATTTACCCCATGGCTCTGTCTGCAAGGCCAGAGCCACCCTGAAGGGAAGCCTAAAGGTAAACTCACCCCCCCTTTGCGAAGGGCTGTGGGAATCACCCATATGTCAACCTTAATTTGGGGCTTGGGGTTGAACCCCCAGCATTTCAACTGCCCTGTGAAGAGAGCCAAGTTGCATGTTCTTGTCATTGCCAATGAACTCAACCATCATGTGACTTCCACCTTACTTGCACATCTGTCAACACCTTCTCTCTAAGGTAAAGCAGGACATGAGCAGATGAGGTGTCCTTCTTGCTGCTGTGAGAGGACCTCTCAGCTAACCCTTATGGAACAACATAGTCAAGTACTGGTGGATAAAGGCAGTCAGTTAAGTCAGTTGTCTCCTTTCAAAGGCCATGGGGATTAGATATTACCTCCAGCACCCTGACTGAACAGCACCAGACCATTCTTGGCCTCGTGGTCTTCAGCTGTACTCCAGTGGTGGCAATGTTCACCTTCTTCTGGTATAAAGCTTTCAACTCGCTCATTTGTTTGTTACATTTGGCTTCTCAGGACTGCAATGTAGTCTGAGATTGGCAGGGAAGAACACGACATGCTTCTAGCTGGCATAGCAGTGTTCCCACCAACAGGCAATTGGGGATGAATAAGAAACAATGAAGATTGTAAACTGTCATTTTCATCTCTTCTGGACTATGGCACAGTGTTATGTAAAAGTATGGTTTAATTTCTGTCCATACTGTGATCCCTTTGGAGAAAAGATGTAACCAGATGCCTTTGTCCAAATGATTTTTCCAAGTGAATGTCTTCAGATTATTCAGGAAATTGAATGGCTCCTCCTTTTCTAGATCCCAGAGAAGCCACAGCTCGTGGCCTTTCCTATTATTTCAGTCATGTGCTTCCGTCTTATCAAGGGAACACTGCAAGGTCACAGCCTTTCCTCCTGACTGGAACCCAGGAAAGTGAGGATTGAATCTTGCACATACTCCAACACTCCTGTATGTGGACACAAGTGGAAGGAACTTGTCTGTATTCTTGTTTGCCTTCCATCTGCCCTGGGGCCTGAACTTAGCTGCAGGTTTCGGCATGAGAAGAGGCATGAAGTTCCAGTGTGCACATCTGGAATTAAGAGCCGAAAATTGGGCTCGGTGCTGATAACGCTTTATTGACAGGAGATGAAAGTCTTGATTCCAATAACTTTCCGAGCTCCAGTTCCCACTGCTTTACGAGGTGTTACACACTTTGGTACCTTTGAGAGAGAGTTTGCTTCCCCTCCTTCTCTCCCACATCTTTATTGCTTCTGTTCCACAGACTTGAGTCATTAAAGTCTGAAATACTTCAGCCCAGGAGGGTACGGAAACCTCGTTTTCCTGAGCCTCAGTGAGAAAATGTCAGCAACCAGGTTATCTGAGAGGGATGGGCATGACAGACCCCGAGGTGTACGCAGTTCATCTTCCTGCCTCTGCCTGCTGCGTGGCACCAGCACGGAAACTCCCACACTACTCAAAGAGGGCTCACAGTGCAGGGGAGGGATGGATAAAGCAAAAGCAGAGGAAGGAAAGGTAAATCAAGTAACACAGGAGGCATGGGGCAGTGGTCATTCCCTGCTGCCTGCACTAACAGTGTAGTGGGTGAGGCAGGACCCTCATGATCATGACCTTACCCAGCACCAAGGATCAAACTGATCTCAGAAGGCTCCAAAGTCAGAGGGACACCAGCCTCTTCTATCAATCCTGTCTTATAAAGCCCAGGTCATCTGCATCCATTGGACTTCAGAAAAACAAGGCAGTATCTGTGCTGTTTCCCTTTGAGCTGGCCTGAGTTACCCTTCTCCTCCATGCTCCGGCCATGGGTTGAGGGGCTTCCTCCTGCTTGTCTTGGGCTACCTGGTTATTTACCTCGCTCCCCTACTGCCGGAAACAAGACCTAATAAGAGTCAGCTGCTGTTAGGGACCCCAGTCCCTAAATCAGTTCTGCATTAACAGCTAAGGCTCCATGAAGGGAAAGTCAAAGGCTGCAGGCCATTATAATTACAACTGTCAAAATATAGCATTGCTCAAATTGGGAAATATTTTATAAAGTAATTTTTTTGTGTGTGCAGAAAATATGTGCTCGCCTGCAGAAGGGCTTCTGTGTCTGTAAGCATTTCTTTCTTCCTTATATTGATTTATTTCCTAACAGATACTGGCTGCCTTTAAAAATCTTGCCTGTGCTTCTCTGGACACTTTCAAATTTTCTTTAGGAAGGAAAATGCCTGAAAAAATTAAGTTTGGGATTTTCAGCCAAAAATAAAGGGTTTTTTCTCAAAAAAAAAAAAAAAAAAAAAGCAATAGGAGCTTTAGCCAGCTATCATAAGTCACTATTCACTTTTAAGATCCAATGTCTTCAGTTGCTCATCATCACATACTGCTATATGGGCATCATGGGATCTGTAGTCTTACCCAGCATCTCATCTGTAGAGTTGAGTGCGGACATGAAGAACTCTCACGGCAGCTCCCATTAGGTAAAGCAGTGACATATACATAAAACAGAAAAAGATAAACATTTTCGATGTTAAAAATAATTCATATGAAATGTTTACATTTTTAATGTTAAACGCCCAGCATATTTTCAGATCGGCTGTAATTGCAGCTCTGTGAGGACATTATTAAGGCTCCTGTCGTAACTGCAGGCAGTCTGTTCCCCCTGCGGGAAGCTGCTTCAGTATTTATTACAGCACTGGGGTTATCGCTAGTGTTAACTAACAGCTGTCCCTAAGGGTGGGTAAATTGTGATCCAGAAACCTTATCTCATTCATGTGCTGTTTCCAGCCCACCTCCTTCTTCTGACTTTGACTCTGAATTGAGCCAAATTGTCTAAGATGTTACAACCGAAGCCATGAGGCTCCTCTGGACTACCCCCCTATTGCTGAGTGTCTCATCCTGGGGTGATACTAATCCGTAGCCTTCACAGTCCAGCGCTTCTGAAGCCCACGGAGACAGAGGCAATTAAAAGCAGCATGAAATTACCAGTTTCCTGGTTGGATTCAGAAATGTGCACCCTCCAGCACATCTCTGGGATGCTGCTTATCTGCAGGTCTCCCTTTTTTGATCCTTTCTGTCTTGGGTGATTTCTTCTTTCTCTAGAAAAAAGGAAGCGCTAAGCCTTCAGGAAGATAACCATTTTCTCCGACTCTCACTGATACCAAAAGGGCTCCACAACAGCTTCTGGCTGCTCCTACCTCTCCCCTGAAGTTCAAGTGTGCAAGACACTCACAAACCCAGACTCTCAGAGGAGGTTTTGCCTTGTTAGAAGGCACAAGGTTGCTTTCCAGCTGACACAGTCCTGATGCATTTGGCGATGCCAGCTCTTTAGACCGCTTTTCCCAATGTTCTCTGAAAGAGTTGGGTGGCTTTAGTTTTACACCAGATATCAAAGAGCACCTCAAAATCTGGAAAAGTCTTGAGTGCTCACTTGAAATGAGCCCCAGAGACCCTGAGAGTGGAATCCCTTCCCTGCCTTCACAGATTTTATTTAAAGTTTTACAGTGAGCTTTTTGCTCTTTTCTGGACCTGAATTGTCTCTGGTCTGTCAGCCACATGGTGCAGATGTCTGCATCCCCTTCCCTGCAAGCATTCTCCCAGTCATTATTCCCAAAACCTGATCTCCTTGTCTGAGCCTCCATGTGTTAAGGATCCCTTTGGGACAACATGATTATTTCCTTCTGCCTGCAGTGTATGCCCTGACAGCCTGTCCGGTAAAAGCCGAGCTTTGACTGCAAATATCAGTCTTAGAACTGGTTCATCTTGAAGAGAGAGGTACCCTCACATGGTCTTGCAGTCCTTTCACCAAACAGATCTTGTTACCAGCCTTAAAAAAAAAACCAACATCAAAAAGCAGAGAAAGAGACGGTAACTTTTGAACTTCTTCACCTCACAGTAAGTACAATCATTTGCTTTCTGCTCAAAATGACTTTTAATTCAGAATGAGAAAACCCGCAATGAGGAAAAACAAAATTAGAGTGTGTGTAGGACAGTAAGGTGTGTGTATGTACTAAGTCAGGGTCCCCTGGCTTCCCACCAGGTGAGTCAGCTACAGACCCAGCTATGAAATGATTCCTCCTTCATCACCTGTAAAGAGAAGCCTGAGAGAATACAGGATAAGGGCCAACACAATAATGCTTGGCCTGGGTTAGTCACCAAATCTTCTATTCCTAGAATGGAAGAGACTTAGGAAAAAAAAGCAGCTAGTGACAGACTTGAAACACCAAGACATACTTTGTTATTCACCCTAGAGTTAAACTACGGAATTCCTTGTCACAGGATGTTTGGATGTAAATAATGTACTTACTAGAAGGGTAAATTGAGAGAAAATATCACCCAGAGCTGTTGAACACAAGGGTATTAAACTGCTGGACGTCTGGGAACGTGTGCTTAAAATCTGCCTTGTTTGCTCTTCCCTAGGCATCCATTATGCAGGTAACAGAGGGTGCCAGAGTAGCTGAACCTTTGGTCAGCTGCTGTGTTGAAGGACCACACAGTCCTTCGTATGTTTAGATCACGTTGTGTCACAGCCTATAATACTGCTATTTCAGAGGACCTTGCTGCTATCGAAAGCTTACTGCATTTTCTCTTTTCTAATACACAACCACAACTCAAGAGAGAGACAAGCTGCAGTTTGTGCACTGGGGAGATTCTTAGGGTTATGGGATGCCCAAACATGTTTTCTTACAAAAGGCAGAAGGATCATCTCTCCCAAGGTTTGGGCCTCTGCTGTAACCAGAAAGCAATACTCCATCTCATGCTGCTTCTGCCTTCCTTTGCATTGCACCTACAGTCATACAATACTTAAATCTGGACAAGAGTTAGGAAAACTGCATGTGAAAGTAAAATCAACTACTAAGCAAGGTACACTCTCTTTTGAACTCTTCAGTGAGATCCCAGACCCTCTCAGCCTGTCCTGCCGAAGAAGGGCTGGGTTATCCCAACTGTGGTGACTGCTGGGGTGTACTGGAGCTGCTCAGTAACCCATTGCTCAGAGCCACTTGGCATTTCTTCAGGATTTTCCCAGCATTACTCTCTGTCTGAAGTATTCCAGGTGCAGATATTTTATTAAACATAGAATTCTGATTTCAGCTTGCAGAAAAAAATCATTCAAAACGCTGGCATGAATTTGCTGTTTCTGCAAATAAATGCCTCAGTAAAGAAGACAAAATTAGGCAAAGAATTGATGAATCTTGTGTTACATACCTTGACTCTCTGAGGTGCCACGAACATGCCTCAGCTCTGATGTGAAACATTCCCTCTCCTTCTAGCTCTGAGACCCATAAACAGACAACTGATTACCACACTTCTAACAAGTCTATTTCTTTCCCTCACCAGTCCTGACTTTCCTCTGACTAATGAGGGAGCAACAGGTAACCCGTGTGTCTTCCCTGATGGCCAACAAAAGATTTTAACCCTTTGCTACTGGGATCCTCTGAGGTGAAAGCGGGGAGCACGAAGTCAATCATGCTGCACCTCCACCGCAGATGGCTGCGATCTCCTGCTCGCCTTTGACAGATGGGAAACACCCTGAAGCAAAATTAAGAGGAGCCCTGTTTATTTTGGGACTGCAGATTAATGTCAAACATGAAGAGAGACAATTATTTCCATTGTGGAAAATGTGGCATTAGTGAACGAGCAGTTCCCTCCGCCTCAGCTTTGTGTTTTGCTTTTCTCTGAGGAAGGTTTCCTTTTCTTTTTGCAGCACAGGCTTGAATTAAGTGGGCAGAGAAGCATTTAAATACAAATATTTGTAAACTAAGTGGTTTTCCTGAACAAAGTAGATCCAGATGACAGACAGTCTGTCGGCTGCAGCATCTCGGTGCCTGTCGCATGACGGCCCCATTGTTCGGCGGGCGGGTACCCGCGGAGGCATTGCGGGAGGGCACAGCGGGGCTGGCAGGCAGCACCCAGAGCCCAGGCAGGGTGTTCCCCAGTGACAGGATGGAGGAGGCAGGGCATTTTTGGCCACAAGTCCCAAACTGCCAGGCCTGAAGGCAACAAGGACTGTGGTAAAGTTGATGATAGTTAGCCTGAAGGTGCAGAAGATGCCATGGTGGTACAGAAGAAGACCTCATTGGTGACTGTTGGATTTGTCACAGGGCATATAGACCCCATCAGCCTGACGGCAGTGTAGGAATGTGGGGGGCAGTGTGGATGAACAGCTGCAGAGGCAGCATCAGCTTCAGCCAGCTCTAGCAGTTCATCAGGACATGAGAGTGGGGAAGGAATTTTTTTGCATAATCTTCTTATGCCAGCAAAAAATTGTTCACCATATCCTAAACCTTCTGAAGGATTTGGTAAAAGCTTGATTAGCTTTTACCAAATACTTCATTAAGCAAAAATCTTAATAAAATCTTCAGAAGGTCAAAATCAAGGTGAGTGCCCTTTCTCGAGGGCAGCCAGCAGCTAAGTCCTTCTCTGGGGCCATAGGAGACCAGACTCAAACCCCTTGCTTAGAGTAGATCTGAGAATTCCTCACCTCTCCTCCAACCTCACTGAACAAGTAGTTGCATTTGCATTGTTTTTCACTGGAAAGCTTCAAACAAGCTCTAATCCATCCTGAAGAGAAACAGAAGAAAAATCTTGGAAGCGTAGGATGAGAAACTCACTTTTTGCCCATCAGTATGAATTATTATCCCAGGCTTGTACTTGCTCACACAATTTCTGCCCCATGACACTCTCCTCCCGTGGCTCACCTCTTCAGCAGCAGGCTCTGACTGGCCCCAGGGCCCTGCAGAGGTCTGCAGGGCAGCGTGGCACCTCTGGCTGCTGCAGAGCGGCATATGCCAAATGCCAGGAGAGTGCCAGGTTCAGATCTGCTAACTGTTATTTTTAATTCTTAGTAATGCCCTGAGGCTTTTGTTACTTTCCATTGTTCGTTTCTGGGGGGAACTGTACTGCCAAGGTCTGTTCACTTGTTCTGGCTTTTTCTGCAAAGGCCTGAAACGCCTTTTTTCTATTTGTTCTCAGAAATAAAGCATCTCTGTAAATGGCACGTACCAGCTTTCCACCCTCCCTGTGTCTTAACCACAAATGCCTGACTCCTGACAACTTCTCTCCTGCTAACTTGGTCTTTCTGCAGCGGCTGCTTGCACTCTCCTGGTCTGTCTGTACAGCTGTGGCAGGGCGTGACGGAGAGGAAGGAAAACTCCTGGTACAGAATATCTGCATGGAGCAGCCTTCCAGGTCATCAGGATGGGCACCCCTGTCCATGGGGGTCTGGTCCTGTGCCCTCTCCCCCAATCCCTGTGAAATATATTCCATGTTAAATCGCCTGTCACGTTACTGAAGAGGGCACTGATGTATTTCATTAGTAAGGAAACTCTGAAGGAACCCATCTGTCTTAACATTTGGATGGATATTTATCTCTTTCATGGGCTTCTTTTGTCCAAAGGAATCATTTACTCTGATGAGAAATAATGCAAAATCTGGTCTCTTTGGGGATGCCAGCGAGAAGCTATCCTCCCTGAGCCTCATTTTAATCTCCTATTGTCGTAAATTAAGAATAACCGCAAGAAAGTCATTAAAATTAAGCTCGTGAAAACTAATGTACAAGACTCAGGGCCTCTGATCTCCACCAGCAATGGAGATGAACTCAATCCCTGAATCTCTGCTCCCTCTGTATGCAAATGTTGCCGGTCTTTCAAGAGTCTCAGATGTGGCTCTGAAGCTTGTATGCTGGCATACAGTGTCCAGGCTTCGGAAAGTGGCTTCTCACATGATTTTACTGACCAGGTGGAAGAAGAAGATATTAAGACTTATGGGGGGAATTTCTATTTCTGGAGGAGGCTCAGGGCAAATCAATAGAAATAAGAAATTCTTGTTGTGCAGAAAAGCTTTTCAACCTACTCTCATCCCAGCCAAGCTGCTGCAACACACTTTCTACTTGTATCAATTAAAATGAAGGATATGAATCAGATTTGAAAATAAAATCTAAAGGATGTTTCTGTGGTATCAGGGCGGCCCGTTTCTAAAAGTTGTGTGACCGTAGGATCTCCAGGTAGCGATGTTTAGTCTTTTTTTCTGCCTATCCACCAGATATGGTCAGGAAAAAAGTTTTTTCTTTTTTCTTCTCTGTCAAAATGTCTAAAATCTGAGCTTAGTTTCTTTCATGTTTCAGATAAATGGAATGGATTCTGATTAAAAGCTATGTTTAACTGGAACTGCCAGGACAAGGAAATATTTTAAGATTTTGCTATGTTGAAAATAAGAATTTAAGAATAGATAGAATTTCAACAATCTGATTTGCAAGATGACATATTTTATACGTTTCCCTTCAACATTTTATTTCTCTCGGACAGTAAGAATGGTGTGCTCACTTTCATAGTTTGGGGAGATTTCCGGCCACTCAGGAAATACCTAATAATACCATTCCTTCTTGCCATTCTCATGCTTTCATATTAAGATTTGGCATGAGACCAGGTTTAAGAGTGAAACACTGCCTGTCTGTCAAAGTTTTACGGTTCTTCCAGTGATGTCTGGGCACCTTATTGTTTTTGTTAAAGCTTCAGAGATACACAGAGAACTGACCTTTCTGTTTTCATAACTTGTATAAATACAGGGGCTTGCGAACTGCTTCTGGCAGCCCTGGATGGTGGAAAGCTAAAATTCCACTTTGTGAGAAATTTTCACTTTTAAAACTGAGATGTTATACTGAGTGGATGTGAAAAGACAGTCTTCATGAATTTCCCTTGGAATAAAACACCAAAACATTTCAATTTGTAGCTGTCAATGTATCGTCTTCTGCTAGCGTGGAACTGCTGTGCTTTTACAGCATCAAAACATGAAGCTGCATTTTAAATGTGACACCTGGTATATCCAGGAATATTTCATGTACTTTGCAAATGACAAACAAATTAGCCAAAGCACTGAACATAATTTTGAAAGCGAAGCAAGGGACAGGGAGCCATGAGAACAGGAGTCGCTGTGCTGGGGCTCAGCACAGCCGCTCTGCCCTGGGCGGGCTGGCTGCAGGCAGGACAAGGGTCCCTCAGCTGTGTCCCGATTCCCGCTTCAAACACCAACCAGTCGCAGTAAAGTCTTGCTCTCCGCAGGGGATCATGCTGCTCACGGAGCACTAGCCTAATGGTAACAGCCCAACCTCGCTCTGGCCTGAGAAACTGGACGTTGACTCTCTGCAGCCTTTTTAAAAACCTGTACAAGAGGGGCAGTCTCAACTAGGTTTACTGAAGGAGCCTCAGGATGCTGCAAGGTTTAATTAATCTCATTATACTACCTGAACGAGGGCAAATCCTACCAACCAGCATAGCTATATTTGTTTTTAAAAACTCTTAGATTAAGAAAAAGAAAGTGGCTGCTGACACGAACATCTACTGATAGCCATCTTAGGGTTTCATAAACTACCTGGTTTGAAACCTTCGCTTTACATGCACTTAAAACATCCTGGCAAGTGCACAAGTAGAGCAGCCATGTTTCCCAGCATGTGCCACACACCTCCCACCCTGCCTCACCCACGGGTGTGAGGTCCGAGTCACCCATGTCCCCACAAGCCCTCGCTCTGTGGCCCTTCTCCGAGGGGACAGGCTCTGCAGCTCCCTGCTGAGCACTGATGGGGACTGCGTCCCTTTTGCGATGGCTGTCATCAATTTGTTCCTCTCAATTTCTTTTCCTTCCCCCCTCCCCGATTGTCGCACAGACATCAAGAGGCATGTTTGAGTAAGACAAATGAACAAAGACATTCCCCCTGCATTTCCCACTGGATAAATTGCAGATGGGCCCGAATCAACCCCCCTCGATCCAGTGTGTCGTTATGTATCTGCCACTATTGCTTTCCAAGAGGAAGGATGAATATAGCTTTAAATGATTAGCTGCCTTATGTACTACCATGTCTCAAAGCAATGGGGGGTAACACGGGCAAATAACTACACAAGCAAGGAAGTACATGAGAGCTGAGCATTCAGGACTCTCTAACAAATGTGGTTTCTTTATAAAGAGCAGTAAAGATGGTTTTAATGTACTGTATATGATGCAACAGATGCAGGATGCCTCTGGCAAAACTCCTCTGGTCCAAAGATGACTGAAGACAGTTTGATGATTTGCAGTGAACTACAGATCCCAGAAGGGAGATTGTGCATACCTGTCAACTGGTAATCCAAGCTCAAACTGGCCTTGGAAAAGCTTAATTAGTACTGACACCAACATAACTCTGTGAGCTCGGGAACAGTCAGCGACGGCGGAATTTGGTGCCTCTCCCCGTTCTCCCCCACCCCAATCTCAGCCCCGCTGAATTTCAGGGGCCAGCTCATTTTCCCATGTGCCCGTGCCTCTGACACCACACACCTCACCAGCCGTGTCTCCATGCCTCGCAGGAGCAAGCAGCAGTTCTGGTTCCTGTCTATACCTGCTGCCAAAGATGACTGTAGCAACTCCAAGGTTGCAGTGACATTGATAAATGCAGGGCAAGAGCCCGCTCAAGGGATAACAAAACACGTTCTAGGAAGCCCTAGAAAGTACATGGAAAGTAAAGCAAGAGGCTGCAGCCTGTCATCTCCCAGAAATACAATGATGCTTCAACCTCAGAAGGTTTATATCAATTAGGAATAGATTTACACTGAGCCTTCAAATCCAAACCGTGACAAGGAGCTCCTGCCCCTTTCCTTTCTGTAGTGGGAGCTGCAAACACCCCTTTTCTTCACAAGGACTTCAGAATTCAAACCCAGTTTACATATCGTGATGACTGTGGTGCTTGCCTTCATAAATAAATTCATTCATTTGATTTAATATCCTACCTGAAGACCCTTCTATATGTTTCCTTGGCTTCTTTTGCTCCCTGCTGCTTGTGCCAATTCCTCCATATTATATGGCTACAAAAGCCTTCCCAAGCTCCCATAACTGATTCACTAGAGACAAATTTTGCATGGAAGCCCAGAGACAGAGCAGGCACTGAAGGGGGAAAGCAGGAGTTTCACTGCATGTTGCTCCCAGGGAACTGCAAACAGCGGAAGCACCTATCTGGGACTGAGATGAGCCCATGTCTTCCACACTCTGGCCAAGAACTGGATCCAGAGCTGCATTTCCCCACAGATTTACAGCTATGTCAGTGTGATGCTCAGCACTTTAGAGAAAACTGCAGTATCCAGTTGGGGACCCAGCTCCAGAGTCTTCCAAAATCCTGGGAGAAGATGAAACCATCCCTACCTCCAGTTTTCCATGCACAGCATGTCCTCCATACTCCCAGCCTCTTTTAAGAAAGACTTGAAGGCAGCAACTTAGCCCTGAAGCCTCCAGCAGTGTCAGAAAGAAGGGAAAGGAATTATTTTCTGCTTGCTTTGTTAGAACTAGAGAATAACAAGCATTATGCCTGCAGATAGTTTGGCAGAAGATAGAGGGCCTATCGGTGCTGTCAGGTGCCGATCACCGCACGCATTTCAAGCTGATGCAGTGTGACACGGTGCCAGTCCTGGAGATGGCTGGCGTGCAGCTGTGCCAGCTGTGCAGCTGTGCCAGCACTGGTGGGTCTTTCAAGTGCACTTAGCAGGAGCTTGGTGTGGCTCCAGAACTGGACCGGGTGAGATTAGACAATATGGATTTAATTTCCCAACACAGTCAATGGGATGCTCATGGGATGAAGAGTGAAGAAGGGAATTGTGCTATGTGCAGTGGGAGATCTTCCAAGCCCCCTAGTATGTGAAGACTGAATTCTAATCTATTTTTAGAAATTTCCCCCCAAAATCCCGTCAACAGCTCAAAACAAAATGGAAAGCTGTGCATGTCTTGAAGGAAGGTGCAACCGCAATTTATTTTTGTTTCAGAGAGAGAGGTAAGTAAGTGGGGTAATCTCAATGGTCATCTGCCCCGGAGTGGCCACACTTCCACAAGTCCCATATGAAAATGTCCATTTGTCTGGAAACCACAACAGCCCTGGGAGTGCCAAAGGGGCAGATCTCCAGGAACAGCTTCCAGACAGGAGATGACATTGTCCTCAGGGCTCCCATTGTTCCACAAGGATGGCAGCTGGCCTGGACTCGGAGCAACACGGGATCCAGGACAATGCAGTGGGGTTGGTCCCAGCATCCCATGCTGGTTTGTTTCCTCCTGCTTCTGCAATTCGGACTCCCCAGCAGCCCTCATGTCAGCACAACACCATGGGCAGTCGCAGGACGTAGGCCCACATGTTAATGGCTCCTAGCGTGTGGTGGGCTACACCCACAGTAGCCTTGGGAACCTCCATCACAGAGGTCTTTCTGTTTGAAAGGACGCACATCCAACCAGTCTGGAAATTACAGCAGACAGATGTCATCCCTGAAACTGCCAACGGCATGTACAGTCTTAGAGCACCTTACTTATCACCTCTCTGAATTTAAAACTAATGGCAAAGTATCTTTTACCTAATACTCATGAATTCACAAATGACCAGGACTGGGTTCTGGACTGATGATGCCAGTGCTCCATGGAGGGTATGCTTGGACAGATCTTTTCATTCTTTCTACATATTAGCTTGCATGTAAAAGCCACATGAACTGCTTTTTCTCTTGTTAGCTTGCCAGTTGAATGACTTCAGGATGGTGGAGGAGAGCAAGAGAGAAGATAGTCCACTGAAGGAGTGCAGTCAGGAATGGAAAGAAGCATGAGGTGCTATATAGAGATCTGATGCAAACGAGGGAACTGCTTGTAAACTCCTGAATTAGACCAATCCTACTAAATTTATGGGAATCAAAAAAAAAAAAAAAAAATAGTCGCATCCGTTGCTGTCTCTTGCCAACTGTAAGCTTGCCAGGGTAATTTTTAGACCGGAGGGAGGAAGTTACATATATGCTCTTTTTTTTTTCTCTTCCCTTTCACTCAGAGTCAGGTTTCAGGCAAAAATGCTTTTAGGTAGTGGAGGCTCATTTTCTGCATTTATGGGGTGCATGCAAATCAACTCAACAAACACTCTCAATCTTGATCAAAAAGGATTTGATCACAGGCTGTTCTTCATCTAAAACACACTTAAACATGCATGGTCCTATCGCCTATGCTTGTCCAGCCTTTGATGGACTGCAAAGGGAACAGTGGTGAGCAGGGCGTGTAATCTCCCACCTCCTACCCACGGAGATGACCTGCGTGTCTCCTGGCATGGTTGAGGCTGGACCACACCTCGCCATGCCACGCTTCAGTCTGCCTGGGCAAGCACAGGCACCCTGGGCTCCATGCACTCTGGCTACACCCAAAGCCACGCACGTTCAGCTTCCCTTCCTTGCCATGAAGGCATCCCTCAGAGGACAGCCTAGCAATAACCATGGACTTCAGAAAGAGTATTTATGTCTTTCGAGTTCAGGATGTTGGAGTGTTCCCCTGGAATGGGAGCACTGCAGCCACCCTGCGCTGGGCTCAAGACAGAGGCCACGTTAACATCTGGGAGTTTTTACTCACTCTGCAGACATTACTCAAAGAAGTAAACCTCTAGCTGATAATAGAAATTTCAATCAGTTCAAGTACTCAGATTTCACCCAATAGTCCGTAAATTCAGAAATTTGACAAAGGCAGTAAAAGTTTTTGTCTTGTACCTGATTTCTAGCATCCAAATGCTTTTGTGGTAATACTCATAGCCCCAGGTGAACAAGTAAGAGATACAGGATATTTAGAAACGTGCAATTTGAGCAGTCGAAAAGAACAGCAACTGTATTCAGGGTACCCATGTCAATTGTTCATTCTCTAAAACTTCTTCTGTGGCAAAAAAAAAAAAGCTCCACTTGCCACAGAAATGCCCAGTAATGTGACATACTTCACACCTGAGTGGAATTAAGGAAAGGCAAACTTTTAGAGGGAGGAGGTGCTGGAGGGAGCTGTCATTTCCCTGCTCTGGTGAAAAACGGCACAGCCCTGCATCCACTGGAGCCAGCCACCAGCAGACTGGTCCATATTTCTATACAGTGACATGCCCGTGCTCTGGCTGAGCATAGCAAGCAGAAGAAGATGGTTTCTCTGCTCGGATGCACAAAGTGTGCTGCCTGCACCCATTTGAGGAGGAATCCCCTTTCTAGACAGCTATTAAAAACCACAATGTTATTTAGCCTTCACTGCAGCAAATCAGAGCATTATCTCACGCTCCTTTGGAAGCAATAAAGGGAACATTAAAGCAGCACCATTCCTTATGGTTAGTCCATTATTCTCCTATTTCCCTCCCTTTTAACCCTGCTTCTAACCTATGGCTATATCTCTAATCAAGAAGCTGCAGTCTGCAAGACTACAGGGCGAAAGATCCCCAGCTAGAGCCCTGTTCACCAGGCAACTGTCCCCATGCCGGGGAATGGCTCAGGCGAGGTACGAGGGCATGGCCCAACCAAGTACTGGACATGAAATGCCAAGTGCGGAGTCCCTTGCCTGGATTTAGACTCTTGCAATGTTGATGTTTAGGCTGGCACTAGCTGGGTGTCCTCCCTAAGATGGCCCTAACTGGAGAGAAACAGATGTTTCCAGTGTGTAATGCATCTCATCCAGACACAGAAATTTAAAATCAGTGAAACAGATTGTGCTCTGGAAGTGCTTCTTTTTCCCCACTGATTACAAGAAGAGTCTTTAAATGCCTCCAGTGTATCTGCTTAAGGATAGAGCAGAAAAGTGCAGTTGCTACTGGTAAAGGCACTCAGAATAAAAAATACAGCCTCAAATTTTGAACCACTTCTTGGAGTGGATGTTGGGTTGGAGAGAAAGTGCATCACAGCAGCAGTTTTCACCCTCCTGGACAGGCCTCTTTATTCTAGTGATACACTGAGGCATCAGGCTCAGCCCAGGGTTCTCTGCAGTGGAAGATGGTAGGACCTACTTTTGTCTTAGATAAAACTACCTTCAAACAAAAGCCGTGTGATGGAAGAAGAGGTGCTGTGCCTTCAGGAGCTGGCATTGAGATATCCTGGGCTATTGGAAACAGCACTCCACAGGTGCCGTGCCAGCTATTCACAGTTGTAAAGGGTTGCCATCAGATCTGACATGACTCAGCTCTAACACTCCAGCCTGATTTCCTAGACCCCTATGCAGTTTCAGCTCAGTGTCAGAAATTGTGCTCCTCCCCTTACAAAGTGGTCTTTACAGTGCACGGGAGCACAGTAGCTTAGACTTGGCAAAAGTTTATACTGTGACCTTCTATGAGGCTTCATTGTACGGTCAGAAACTGGGAACCCTGCCCTCTCTTCCAACGGGGCTTCTGGGCCAAACTTCCTCACCACACTTCTGTCCCCGCTCCCTCCACCTGGCACCCCAGCGAGCAGTGTGGCTGCCAAGGGCTGCAGGTCTGGGATAGCCCTGCCATGCCTGAGAACGGTCCTGGCAGTCCCGAAAGTGATCTGATTGGAAAAACACCAGGGGCATTATTAAAACTAGTGAAGATAGAAGACAGTGTATCTGAGCACTTCCAGCGTACAAGATTTTCCTGCTCTGCTACCACACTGCAGCTGCAAACCCACAGGTTTCTATTGTCCAGGAGAAATCCTGCCCAGTAGCTGAGTCTGAAGTGATGTGAGGGGAAGTAGGGACCTAATGCGTCCCTTCAGCCTTCAGGTAGCCGTATGCTAGAACTGGACAGTCAGCCAAAGAGAGCAAAAGTCCTAATCTTCATCCAAAACTGAGTCTGGAGCTGTTCAGGCACATCTTTAGCTGCCAGCAACAGCCTTTATAAATTCATCTAGGTGATTTCTCACCCAAACACACCCAGCTGGTCAGATATATTGTTTAGGAGGCTGTCTCAAGCCTCCTCAGCACATGACATCAAAACCAATTCAGCCTGGAAGTGTGATGTGTTTAGCTCTCTGCACCATTCTAGACATGCTGTATAACAAGATGGATACTTCCGAGGAGTTAATCTGCTCCAGCTTCCATTTACACATGCAGAAGTCCCTGACTCCTCCTCAGCTACTTTTCACATGCCTTTGCAGCTATTGCAAGATTCATCTAGGGTGGGACATAGCCAGAGTGTTTTCTCCACACCCCAAAGCAGTAAAAACCCTCAAAGCATCACTATGATTTGCCTTCTTGCTTTTTTTCTAATCCACAACCTCTACCACCCAACCATTTTTGTGCCCCATGTATTGAGTAGAGGGGTATTAAAGGATGATTACTAGACAAATACAGTAATCATGGAATTTTTGTTCCTTCCAGGGTTGCAAACGGCTTTCTGTTTCCCCGATTGCTGCACTATCCCAAAAGGAACAGCTGAGTGTAAAAGTCTCGTTCCAAAACAAGGGGACTAGTGTGAGTTTCGTTTCCTGCTTTATTCTCATTTCCATTCTCCAAGTCCTGAGCAGAGTCAGAACAAAGCCATAGTTACAGAGAGGACTTCAGATGTGTTTGAGAGCCCCTCCGGCTAACAGCACGAGCACAGTGCAGAGCACGGGGAGGCTTCCTCCATAGCTGATCTCAGGAATGCTACAGACAAGATTGTTCATTTTTTCTAGAGTTTTCATCAGAAAATAATTGCTTCTGTGCCAAAGTCTTCCTTTCACATACATTTGGCATGGGATGCATTTGCCGTGAACCTTTTTGACTTTGGATACAACATCCCCTGCTCCATGGCTCCACCACGAGTAGTGCTGCCAAGCTGCACCCAACCATTCTCCTGTCCCACACTGCCGTTCAAGGAGCTCCTGTTTCCCAACTTGGTGAGCACAGCTCCCCAGTGCTTGGTGATTTCTGGTGCTAACAGGTCCAGAATTCACTTCCTGTCAATGTGATGAGTGGATTTATGCAGGAACCAAAGGGGATTGGTCTCCCCTGCTGCCCTCTGCTCCACATGCACCACCCAAATGTTTTGAGGCATATGACACATGGCTACACAGCTTCTTTTCCTCTAGCCTGGCACCTTCCCAGTTCACAACACAGCTGGGTCCAGCCCTGGATATTCTCTAAATGCTGCTGATCCTGCCAACATTCCTGCTAGCAAATGCATTTTGCTAGAATACTTGTGAAAAGCCAGCATGAAAGGAAGCAGACAAAGCCAAAGAGAAATCGCTTGTGTTTTCAGGCAGAGCCTGTGTTTTCTCTGCCCCTGTTGCCATCCTTGTCCGTAGGGCTCTTGCTCACCCAAACAGGCAAGAGTCACCTGTAGCAGGGAGCAGGCTGCAAGCAGAGGCCAATGAGGCAACCTCAAATGGGAGGATGCCCCGGGTGATGCTTGGCCTGCTCACTCAACATGGAGAACCGCGCAGATGGTCCCAGCGTGGACAACCTCACAAAGGAAAAGCGATGGGTGGGCAGGGCAGCTCCTGATGAGGCAGGTCCAGGGTGGGTGCTCCCGGACAGGCAGGCACTGACAAAGAACCGGGGATCTCCCTACAGCACCACCACCACACTCCTCCTGACCCACAGCCCACGGGGTGAAGGAGAGGAGGAGAACCTGCCCTCTCTCAAAATTGTTTTTTTTTTTTTCACTGAAAATGCTCCATGTTACATCATAATTGCTCAGCACAACAGAGGGAGGGTGTTGTGCCGGCCATGAAACACCCACTCCTGGTTTTAGGGAATTTTTCACCAAAGCAACAGTATTTCCCTTCAATTTTTTATTGCAATCATTACTCCAAATACCACTAATAAAAATAGTAATAACGATAAAAACCTGTTCCCTGGTCCTCTGTTTTTCCCTCTGGGATACTCAGACTTTGATAAATGAAAAACACTGCAATGATAATGTACTGACAAAATTGACAACGTTAACAAAATATTGTAACTGTCATTCAAGTACGCATGCTCTGAAAGGAGACAAGCCTACCTCTCTTTTTAGTCCTGTGGAGTGGGAGTAGCCTCAAGAAGAGCAGGTTTCCCTGCAGATGACCCCTTTGCAGTACTACAGCTGCCCCTCAGTGTAACCTCATGGGGGCAGTGACCTTTCTGCCCCCACTGTGACTTAGCTGTGTTTTTCTGTGGGCACAGTCTTCCCTGGGAACCCCCTAGTATAGACAAGCCTTGAGGGGACAGTGCAGGGATTTTTCCATCTAATCGGTGCAGCTCCTGTTCCTGTGATGTGGGGCCTCCTGGGGCATTTATCCCACAACATGCCTGTCAAGGGAGGGGATGCTATTCAGCCCCTTCCTAAAATGGGCACCTGCAACAGGGGGTAACGAGTGGCTTGAACACCATCACCCAGGAAATGTGTAGCAGGACAAGGAACAGAGCAGCGATCTGACCTGTGAGCCATCCTGCCTCTGAAACGTGGGGTACACCCCAGAGAACCACTGCACCAGTTAGGTGCAAAAAAGGACAGCATCTGAACCCAGGGTTCAGCTGAAAACAAAACTGAGCTATCTCTGAGGTTCAATGAGCGTGGGTAACTCTTTCATTTCCCTGCCCTCCTGCGTTATTTGCTCATTTGTTTTCTTCTTTTTTATGTTTTGGTACCTCAGGAATAGCGAGATCCAGCCGGGTTAGGAAACAACATTGCCAGAATATCCTGAGAAAAGAAGATCCTGAGTTATTTCTGGCCCAAGCAGGAGCTGTAAGTATCTGACATCTTCAAGTGCCCGGAAAGCTTGTTCTCATGAGAACTGAGCTTCACACCACACACTCACAAGGGCCAGAGTTTGGGGATTTGGAGAAAACCCTGATGGCCAAACACAATGGGAACCACCGTGTGGCAGTACTGAGGTCACCTTGGAGAAGGTGTCCGCTAACCATCACTCCTGAGCTAGCATGGCTCCTGGACACTGCCACAGCTTTGCAGTGGCTCTCGGGTGCCTGCTCCTTCCGGGAGCCTCCCCCTCTTCTCCCACTCCCCCATTCAGGCATTGCTTTTGGAATTAATTTTTTTCCTATCTGACAAAGCACATACAGATGGTGCGTTGTCTGCCACAATCAAAGGGCTCAGGTGGGTAATGGAGAGTGGCAGAACTTGGCATGTACTTGTTTGCCCTAGTGCAATTTTCACATAATTGCACTTCCTAGCTTTTCAGCATCTGCGAAAGATCAACTTGTGACACAGCAAAATCAGCCTCTTGCTTTTCTGGAGTTTGCATCAGGTTAGGAATCAGGCATCCTTCTTTTGGCTTAAATCATTTTGGAAGGGTGTGGAGAGTACCACCCCATTTTTGTGCATAGTCAGTACTGGCTGGACTTTAAAGCTCAGCAGGAAAAGCACAGCCTGTCAAGCACATTCAGCTCAACCCTCTGGTCTTGCTTTTTTGCTTTTTTTTTTTAGTAAAGGTATTGATGAATCTGGCACAAGTTCTTTTAATTCGCCCAGGTCTCGAGGTGAATCCGCTGAAGGCTGAACAAGGGGGGATCCTGGAAGAGAATGAAGCCAAAACTTCAGACTCAAAATAGTTCAGGGGTGCAAAGTATAGGCAGAGGTTGTGTGGATGGACAGCTTTACTGTGACAGGCAACGCTTTCTTACCCCTCCTTATAGCCTCTCTTTCTTTCCTTTAGACATATATAGATATCAGTAATGCAATAGAGAAATAGTGAGGAATAGAAATAACTTTAGGGCTGAAATGACTGACCTCCCTTGTCACCTGGGAGAGGGCAGAACTGGACGGTGTTTCACTGAGGCACTAAGGATGACAAAGAGCAGTCCCTGCCTCAAGGAGCCTGCAGTCGCTGTGATTGGAAACAGAAAACAAACCTTGGAGGTTTGTGGGGAAATACCTTCTGCTCAGACAATCTAGGAGACAGCTTGGGATCATGCTCTGTTATTTATCAAATGTTGCAGGTTTTTGTACTGGAACAAGCATCTATTCTTATATCTTCTCCGGTATATTTCAGATTTCTTCAAGCTGCATCATTAAATTGAGTTGCTGGAACAAATACTACACTGAAATTAAACTTGGTTCTAAACAAATGGGAGAGCAAGGTTTACTTCTCTGGAAAATCTCAACTTCAGCGATCCGCTTACATATGTTGGTAGCAATAGTTGCTATTCAGCCAGGCAGCATTGTATTTTTTCAAAGTTTCTGCAGCATTTTGTTCCTTATTGACCAATCTTTCTGGCCCCTGAGTACTCTCGGGGGTTGGGGGTGTGTAGTTTATGTTCCCTCTTGGTTTGAGAGATAACTAAATCCCCTACTTTGTCAGTGGGGCTTTTCAGGTCACACAAGTCACCCATTCCCCTCCTGTACTTTAACCAATAGATTTTTGTCCATTTGTAATCAAATTTTAAACATCATCAGCTTAGTTTAGGCTCAGACTAAATCTTTATCATAAAAGGGAGAACAGAAGGACTAAAGAAAGCCCTTTTTTTTTTTCCACTTTTTATTTTGTTGATGTTGCTTTTGCTCTCAACATAGATGAAATCAGGTTTGGATACAAACACATTTAGTGGGGTTGGAGACCCAAACTAAACAATACCTGCCTATGGCATAAGAACTCCATTAAACTGCCAGGAGAGGATTAAAGTTTCATGACTCAGACAAAGCAAAAGGAATAAAATAAACTTAGAAAAATACTGAAAAGAATAGAGGTTTGTTTTTGTTGGGTTTTTTTGTCTTTTTTCTTTTTTTAAAAAATAGCCTCAGCTCAAATGAATTTTGTTTGGTCTTGTCTTTTTTTTTTTTTTTCTTTCATTAGAGACTGTAGCTAAATATGCACCTTTGAGTCATATCTCAGTGCCTGCTCTGATGCTCAGGATGTTCAGACTGAGGTTTTGGCCTCACATACACACATACATACACTCAAATAAAGCACGAGAGTGCAGCTTGCTGTGGGTTTTGCCAGTGAAGTAAAAGCTAACCAAAAACTAACTACTGTCTTAGCAACAGAGGGCTCTTCTGTATTCTGAATTACACCAAGTAACTGGAGCTAAATCTCTTTCCACTTGAGTTATATTCCAGACCTGCAAAGTGATACCCAAACCGCTACTTCATCCAAATATTCTTCCCGTCCGACGAGTAGCAGGAAACAATCTTCACAGAGCTGCCTACATTAATGTTGAGCATCTGGGTATGCCTAAGGAATGATGCTGCAATCCCTTCTAAATCCTCTTCTTGCAGGAGGGTTGGGGAGGGAGTTAACTCTTTGTCTACAGGGGATGAGATGAAGTCCCTGGACCCATTACAGTGCAAAACCTAGCACAGCACTCCCAGCCTCAGCCGTGTGGGCAGGCACGATGCAGAGGCAAGCAGCAAAAGGTGAAAGCAGACAATGCTGAATTTTCCTCCAATGCCACCCCAGCAGCAATACTGATTCAACAGCTAGAGACAAACAGTGTGTTTGGCCCTGCATCTAGTGACAGATAAATACAGCAATTTGTTGATCCTCCGTGGCATTGACCCTGTCAGAATGAGCTTATGCACTCACGGTAATAGCTGCTGTACAGGACAGCAAAGTGAAGTGCTGCTGCAACAGGAGGGGCCAAAAGCATCATCAGGAAACAAAAAAGGAAAGTTAAGATAAACAACTGAGTATTGGAGGGTTTAGAAATAGAAGGACCGCTTTACACTTGGTATTGAAACTGCAAAATTAGAGAACACCAAAAAACAACCCCAACAGCAAGAGAAGATATCTATCACAGAGGTCTTTCTGTTTGAAAGGAAGCGTAACCAATCAGTCTCTCTGTGGAGCTGGGGACTGTCTCAAAGGCCCTGAGGTCCAGGGCTATGTGCTGAATCTCAGCCCAAGGAGAATTAGTGGCAATGCTCCTACTCATTTCCAAGAGAACTGGATCTTACCTCTTAAATTTAGGAACACCGTGAAAAGAGCTTTTCTGGGGATGGGTTGATTCTGTTAAGAGATGACAAATAACAAACATGGACGCGAACAAGCCGTGATGATGTGGCAACACTGTAGCCCAGAAAGTGATGCAGGAGTAGCTGCTGAGCTGGCCTCAGCATCCTCTGTTGGGATAAAAATGTTATTTCATCCTCTTTTCCTGTCCTTTGGATCTTCCTCCCACAGAAATCAGAAGGCTTCCATGCCCACGCGGTCTGATGAAGCATCTGATGAAGAATCTGATGTAGAAGAAGCACCATCTTGACACTGCCAGTGATTAGCAGGTTCCTTATCATCCAGGTATTTCTAAATACCAGGACTGGGAAACTTGGCTGTTACGTCCTGCCCGCTGCTCTCTCACATGCCCTGTATGTAGATCGGTATGTTCTGCTTCTGTTTTAAATCTGCCAAACTAAAAATCAGGTCCAGGTTTCAGATAAAAGCAGCAGTCAATCATTATTCCTAGAAGTAGCTGAAAATTTTTAGAGGTTTCTTCCATTAAAAAAGGGTCTTTCTTTCATCTTGAGGGTTTTTTTGATTTATTGTGGTGTGTTTTTTTCTTTTTGGTGAAAATGGTGTCGTTTAGGGCCTTCTTTTATTAGAAAGCTAAGGATTACTTGTAGTAATAATAGGCTATTGTTTTGTTTTTTATTTGAACAAAACCGAGAAATCACAAGGTATGGGTTTGGAGGGATATTGTACTTCTTCCCCTTTGGCTGTCAATTCTGTACTTTTTTGGCTCTGAAAACTACCTCTTTCTTCTGCCTTTCCCTAAATAGAAATGAGAGATTTAAAGGAGGTGAAAAAAGAAGGGAAAGAAAGGATGGATTAGGAAGTAAGAAAATGAAAAAGTGCATATAAAAAATGAAAAAGCCCACAAAACTTTTCAAACTTGAAGAACAGGCATGACCTCAAAACTGCCTCTCTTTCTCAAAGTGCTTTTTTGATGAATAATGATGCTCCTTGCCACCGCGCCTTCATTAGAGCTCTGTTGTCTCAGAGGGAGGGAAAGAGGAACGCTGTGAGCCCCTGCTCCTCTGCAACATCCAGCCTTGCATTCATTGAACCGTGTGTCACGATAGTGGAGTGACATCTGGGTGGCTTCCCCCATGCCTCGGCAACATCAGCCCTGAGTGTGTACACTGGATCCCGACCATTCCAGCCCAACCACTGATACCGTGCTGGGGTGGGTTTTCCAGCAGAAGCTCCCGTGTTTCACAGTGTGGTTGCCAGAGAAGCCCTGCTAGCACTGGTGGCTTGGCAAGACATCACAGAGATGGCAGTTGCATTCTGCAGTCTTACAGCGATGGAGGGGAGTCACAGTGCTGCTGCTCTGGGCAGGTTTGTCATTTGGGCATAAGTATGTGTACATGTCTGCTGGACTTGGTGACTGGAAGAGGTGGGAAAGAAAAGGTGTTTGCATCTCACCCTGTGTCTGAATGTCAGCAAAGTCTTCCAAATGGCCTGGCTGAAAACCCCAGATCAAAATAACCTTTAATTTTGGAGATAATCCAGTCAAGACCTCACTTTAAATCATGACCACCTCTAGTTAAAACTGAATTCTTGCCCAACAGCCATGCAGTCACATCTCAATTAAAAACACTCTGTTTACTTTCAGATGCAGCTTGTAGCGATTTTGTCCTCTTGCAGTCAGCTAGGAGTTTGGAGGAGGTGAAGGGTATTACGTGGCTGCCACATCCTGCATGCTTTCCTACCTAGATATTGTAAATTATGTGTGCAATGGGCCCTGTTATTGTGCAGTAACAAGTAGGAAATCCCTGCAATGTACATCTTAGTGCATCACCTTCTGCAGTCCAGTTCTGCAGGCAAATACGGTCCTGCTTTCCTTTCTGACTTGGTGTCAACAGCCCTTCTCCATATACATACATAATATATTTTTTATAAGAGGGGAGGTGATCAAATCACCCAGGAGATTCTCACCAAGCTGCCCCGTCCGAGGGCCAGTGCTTGCCCGGGACAAGGGGAAAGTGATCTGATTGCCTCAAGCCCCCTCCATAGACTGATTTGCTCTGTGTCAGGCAAAACCTTGCACCAGCCAGGAGTCACCTGGAAACAACCTCATAAAACCACCTCTGTAAAAGCTACAGCTACTCACTTTGATAGCTCCCAAATTGCTTTTCTCTCTCTCTTTTATTTTTCATAGGACCAGTAAATGGTAAATTGGTCCCCAGTAATCTACTGGAAGGAGGAGCCAAGAAGCACTCAGGAATATTGTCCTATTCCAGAAGCTCAACTATCTGCTACTGAGCATGAACAGGGGCCTGCAGAGTTACCACCCCGCTGTAACTCAAAAAAATATGCCAGAATGGCTTTTCTCACACTCCTTGAGGGATGGTAGAGCTTCCAGCCTGCTCTGATCACTACTGGGTACACATGACTTCAGCCTCAGGAAGAGCAAACCACTGAGGGACTCCTTCTCCCAGGGACAGGCCACTTACATAGTGGGATGATGTTGATGGTGCCAGGCAGCTGACCTCTCTATTACATCTCCTTTTGGGAGAGGGAGAAATGAGATCTCTTCTGCTCACATGCAGCTTTTGTACTTCTTTCTTGCTCAGGATTAGAATCAGGTAAGCCCAAGGATCTGCATGAGAGAAGCAAGCCTCTAGGGAGGATAGTGATCCTGTAAGGTCGGTGGGAACACCAAGGAATCCAAGCTGGCCAGGGCACCCAGAGCTCAGGCTTTAGCTGCTTTCTGCAAAACATTACAAGCAAAGCAAAAGTCCTGCAGTCTCTGAAGGACAGGGGTGCATAGGTAGGTTGAGAGCAAATGCATGAAAGGGGGTGATATCTACTGGGAGATAAGACCTGTCAGTCCTTGGAAGAAAAAGACGCTGGAGATGTGTCTGAAATGAGAACTGAACGAAGGGCAAGCCAGGGGACAGCAAAACTGAATGTGACGCAAACCGGGGACAGCAACAAAAACAGTAGTCTGGGTTTGTGCGTACACAGATGTGAAGGAGGCATGCATGTTGCCCAAGTCCGCTCTCTTGGCCAGGAATACCCAGAAAACTGGCTATCCTGGCCTTTTTCCATCCTTTCCCAGGCTGGGTTTTTGTGATCTCTTTCCTTGGCCACTGGAAATTTACTATAAATACCAGGTACTGTGCAGTCGTTGTATACTAATATCTCCTAACCACCCTTTCTAGCTGCCCAAGGCTGCAAATGATGTGAAAATTGCATATCCCAGTCCTGAGCCTTAGTAGCTATCCAGGGGTTTGGCCACATGTCATTTGTTATTCTTGACTTATGCATACATTCTTCTTATTTATTTTTTGTAAACATTTGTGTATAATTATTCACTCCAGAGTTTCCAGTGATTTTCCCTGGCTCGCAGATGTGGCAAAGCTTGTTCCCTGCATCCAGGAAAGAAGGGTTTTTTTGACTACTGCAAAATGGGATCCTGACAGATTTCAATCTGTTGCTTCCACGTCCGTTCTTGTGATACTTAAGCTACCCGTGGCAAGAAACAATTAGCTTTTTAAATATAAACCAGAAATGGTCCCAAGCCACAGATTTCACATCCAGATCCAAATTTGGGGCAGTTCAGATTTGGCTTGACATTTTGGGTTTGGGCCCAGGCCTGACTCTCCTTACGAAGCAGTTTGACATTTCCAGTTCTGGGAAGCTCCCCTCCCCGAGCGCGCAGCCGCTCCCCGGTGCAGAGTCACCCCCAGGGTCTGGCCCTTCGCTGCCGAAAGCTCTCCCGCTGCTCCGGGTTTTTCAGAAGCCCCCGCCTGTCATTACTGCAGCTATTTCAATTGCTGCAGTGATGGGCGCACGCCTTCCATGATGCTGCTGTGGCATTTTGGTTCCTGCGAGTGCTAAAACCTAGACGGACTGGGCTCTCTGCAGCTAAGTGTTGCTCATGTGGAAAATAAAGGTGATCAAATGATAAAAATTCTTGGGAATTCAGGTTAAATCTCCGGCCAGCTCACTGCAGCTCAGACCCCACTATCTTCCTTACATGTGGTGGTGACATTGTGTTCAGAGTACAGGACACAGAAGCAGGATCCCGGAGTTCAAAGCTCCCATCAGTACTAAAAATTTAGTATATGGCCTCAAGCATGTTACTCAACAGCCACATGTCTCCAAGATGGGGAAAACTACACCATCTACTAGATATTGGTCATCTCTCCAGGGCAGGCAATGTCTCCTGCTGTGTTAATACAATGCAGCGCCAACTTCCATTGCTACAACAAACTCTTAAATTCAGTGTAATTACTTTCATTAGCTGCTGGAAATAACGACCTGAGCTGCAGTTCACATTTTGATGAACAGAAGTGAATTTCCCCAGAGAATATTGTGCTTCTGACCTGCCTTTCCCCTGGCTGAGCAAGCTGTCACTCAGCGCCTGACGTTTGTTTTGCGGAGTGCATTTGGGATGTAAATTTTCAGTTATTATATTATTCAATTCTGTTTGGGTTGTTTTGTTTTGTTTTGTTTTGTTTTGTTTTCTCAAACAGCTCTTCTTCAGTTGTTTTACAAGCTGATCATCAGTAGAACTGGATCTTTCCATAAGAGGGCTGAATTTGGCTTTTAAATTTATATTTGGTCCAAATATATCACACAGACACACTATCCTTAAAGTTTATTCAGTTGTTTTACAGATAATTTTAGATGGATACACTCAGCTTACAGCTCATCTCCTTTTATTGAGAGTGAGGTGATAGAAGGAGCTCATGTAAGCAGAGTTCACCAAGCTCACAATCAAGCTATCAAAGCAAGAAATCTCTTAAACACTGAAGTTAAATACAATCACAGTGTGTTTATCCCCATAATCTCACCAAGAGGTGATTACTGCAATGTCTGAAGGGAGAAAACTGAAGCACAGAGAGATGAAGTGATGGGCTCAAAATGACACAGGACTTTTTATAGCAAAGCTCAGAAAACAGTTGAGAGCTCCTCAATCCTCTTGGTCTTTGTCCATGAGATCATACTTCCTTTGATATGCACACCATTCATAGTCACTGAAGTTGTATTAGGAGATCACAGAAGGATCCCTGCAAGTATTTAGCCTAATTTTAGCCCCGACATCAACTTTCAGAACATCCTTTTAAGAGAAAATGCCTGGCAGCAGTGACACTGCAGCAAGCTTGATGGAATGGTGCTGGCTTTACAACAGGCTCCAAATGGGCTCATAGTCTGAAAGCATTCATTAAACAAGGCTCACAGATAAAACACACATATGACACAGTTCTTTTTATAAAAAGAGAGGCCTTTATAGGCCAAATGCCGAGGAGCCTCATGAGATTACTAAATAAACCAAAGGGAAGTGCTTGGAAGCCTGTTTCTTGGGTAATAGGGAACCAGTCTGGAAAAATGCCATGGAGATGAGACTCTGGGGATGGATCAACCCTCCCGCAGGTCCTGGTTGTGGATCAAACTGATTTTTCCATCCTTATTTTCTTCCATGAAATATAGCCCCTCTGGATCCAGTGCAAGGAGTGCCAAGGAGCGGGAGGAGAGTGGAGGTGCCACCTGTACTCAATTCCAGTTGTTTCATCAGCCCACTTGCAAGCCAAGGTGACACAAATGAGTTAATTTCCATGGTATACTGAGGCTAATTGGAAACAGCTCTCAGGCCCTGTAAAGCATTAAGCTAGATTGCAAGTGATAATTGCTCACCTGCTGCATGGGCCTATAAGAGGCAGTGCATTAACTAGCACATGGGGTTTTATCACTTCCCTGGGACAGCAGGGGCTGGACTCTTTCCAGCACCCATAGCACTGAAAGCAAGATGCTGAATTAGGTCTGTGGTTTATGGGCACTCAGGCAGGGAGAGTTGGTGATATGGGGCCAGATTCTAGCTTTCATTACGTGCTGTCTTGGGTCAGAGAAGTTTTGGGGTGTTTTTTTTCTTTCTACCATGGTTGTGGTTGGTATCAATCTGGCATAAATAGCTTTCTTCCTTCTTGAAGGTTGGGAGGAGATGTTTAGTACTGTGTGGCAGGGTAAAGGTACAGATATTTGAAACTATAAAGAGCCTAAGTATTGCTTAAGGATCTGGGCATCTCTATTACAGGGGTTTGCACTGTAGAAGTACTAGGAAGAGTCTCAGTCTGTTCATTATAAATTATTCCAGCAACTCTTATTTTATAGCTACTCATAATTCTCCTCTATATCCTTTTCTTTTGCTCTACTTTCTCTTCTTTAGTATAAAAGCCACACATTTATCAGAAGATATAAGCAGTACTTTGCCTGAGAATAGGTGATAAAATTGTTTGTTGTTGTTTTGGTAGGTTGAAATGAGATTTCTTTAAGGAAAGTCTATTTCTTGAGATGCTGGCCACTCTCCTTCTGTAGCCTGAGTGGGAACAGAACTGCTTACTTCCAGAGCCTGAAAGGATAACATTTCTCTGGAGAGCAAGATTAGAAATATCTGAGAATTGCAGCAGGATTTCACTAGGTTCTGAAAAAGACAGAAGAAAATTACTAGAGATATCCCTTGGGGGATCCTGGTACCATCATTAATTACTTGTGGTGTTCAGCAGCAGCTGCAAATCACATGAGAAGCAATGGGAATTGGTAAGCTGTATGACCCACATATCCCAAAGTTTGACATGAGGCTTAACTTTTTACAGAAGCTATCATAAGACCCTCAGTACTTTGTACTGCTTGAGACCCTGACAGTTTCTCTCATGGACTGGGACCTGAGACCAAGTCTCCCAGCTGTGTTCTAGGATGACCATAATATGTTAGCATTGGGTTTTTACTGAACAGGTCAAGGGGTGGCTTAGGCATGGGATAGAGTTATCACGGCTTAATGGCATCAGCTGAACAGTGACACTTAAGTATTTCCTGAAGAAGTCATCTCTAATGTTCTCAGAAAGTGGCAGATAGTGTGGCTTTTCAGAATGACCAAGTATCTATACAATCAAATAAATTAAAATGATGCCAGGGAAGGAACTTAAACATCTACTCCATCAAAACCACCAGGAAACCAGTGGGTTTTTTTTCCATGAGGTTCTTACCACTTTTATTTCTATCCAGGTCTTGAAATGTAAAGACAAAACCAGGCTAACTTCCAGCTTTTTCCACTGGTGCCTTTCCACTCTGGGGTTGAGCCAAGATCCAGAAGCTCAGAGACCAGCAGAAATGTAGTGATGAGTATGTGCCAGAGGTTTGAGACTATATTAGATTAGCTTGAGCATGAGGAAAGGGGAAAAAGTTCTGAGCTGTTCTGTCAAAGTGAAATGGAGCATCCTTTTCCCTGGGATCTGTCACGTTCTGGCAGTCCCTTGTTAATAATATGTTCTCATCAGGGGCTCACAGCAGCAATGTGGCTCTTGGAAAAACCCAGATACCAGTCTCTAGCTGGTGGGAGCTGAGAAGGTACTATCCCAAGATGGACTGATACAAAGTGGAAACTCTTTCCTTCTAGTAAAGGTGTTTAAGCAGTTGCTAATGAAAGCATTACTGTAAGGACAAAAAGGAGTGTCCTCTGTTCACAAGTAGGAAACATTTTATGGCCCATGAACTTCCTAGGAATGATATGTTTTTCAGGTGGTCTGACTGTCATATGCCTGATTTTGATGGATGATGCTAAACGTGGACATAATCACCATCTTGGTCTCAGAACCAGCCAGTAAGATATGTTAAGATTTTCCAAATGTTTCTCCAACTATAAAAGGAAATGTAAAGTTAATCAAATTGTCATGAGAGATCAGAGCCCAGCAAGGAGGGACTAAGACTGACATTTGAAGTAGAAGCACTAATAAAACAGACGGCTGCTTGCTGATCCTGTCCGTGCTTGTGTTTAATTTAAACAAGTTAACAGTGAATGGTGTTTTCAGAGGAGGGGCAGGGGTGCTGTCGAAATCGATGCATGTACCAGCCATTTAAAGAAAGCAGAGAAGTGGTAAATCTCTAGCTGCATGCAAATATCATGCCTTAGCAGAGAGGCTCTGCAAACATCTCTGTTGGCATGTTTGGAGCAAGAGGCCATCCTGCTCTACCTTACCTACGGCTGCTTGCTGCCCAGGCAGAAGCTGGATCAAGTTAATCTCTGCTGCCTTTAGATTGATTTACTGCGCTGTGCTCAGCCAAATTAGTTCCAGCACCTAAACACCATCAAGATAATTTCAAAGAAAGGTGAGCTCACCTCATTTCCTAGCTTTCCAGTTGTCTCTGATATTCCGTGCATGTATGTGTGTGGCTGGAGCAGCCACTTCTCTGTGAAGTTCTCTTAAACTGTAAATCTGCTGGGCACAAGGGTCCTGGGATGCTCTTTGGAGAAGGTATTCAACAATGAAGTTGAATGTCATGGCCTTGCATGCTCCGAATGGTAGAGACACAACACCTCGTGAGGTGTCTTTCACATTGAGTTGGATCGTTCTGTGCCAACGTGCTTTTTCCACCTAGCAGTGCTACCAAGGGAGTTGGAAGGAAATAGCTCTGTGCATGGCAAAAAGCTGTGAACTGCAGTTTTGTTCTCTTTGGGATGACACTCACTGCTCCCACTCTGTAGTCCCTCACCCCAGGAACCATTTTGTCCACCGAGAGGACATTTTATCCTGAAATCCAAGAATTCATTTCCTACAGAAACCCTTCAACCACCATCAGGTGGCAATGAATTTCAATCAGTGCTGCCCTCCAGGCACCGGTTGGACTAGGGGCCTGGACATGAGAAGCTGCTCTGTTATCCATTACTCATCCCCTGAGCCAACCTACATCATGTTTTGTTCTGGATAAATATGATCAGGAGGCAGAAGCAGTCCTTCTGTTCCCTGATGCCTTTCATTAGATCCCACCTTGCAAGTGTTGGTTCTGCTGCAGGGCAGCGAGGAGGTCAGGGCGGGCCGTCAGGGTGGCCGGCAGTTCAGCCCCAGCCCATGGGCCAAACAGATGAAGTGGCTCAACCCGCCGCTTCCCTTCATGCCCTGCAGCGGCACGGCTCCCCGGCCACAAAGCCGTCTCTCTGTGGCGTGCCGGGTGACCCTTGCTCGCCTGCCTTTTTGCTCTTATTCTTCTCCGCAGTTCCTTCCTTTATCAGATTAACTTTAATTAGTGAAATCAGAATCACATGGAGTGGGGAGGAAACGCTCCAAACGCGGCAGATTTATTTTCAGCCAAGAAAAAATAGAGGTGCATACAGGCTCTCGGAAGGACTTGGATGAGGTTTTGTCTGGAAAACTGTCTGTGGGTGTGACAGCACTGGGGGCCTGTGAGCGTGTGACAGGGCAAGAGGAGGCCACTTTGTCTTTTGTGAGATGTGTGTGCAAAGGAGCTGCACCCACACGTGAAGCAAGTACAGCTACAAGCATGTGTTAGCTAACACTTACATGAGGAAGGCTGGAAATGTCCACTCAAGTTCCTTGTAGGCAGCATGAACTGCTTACATGAAATGTAGGCTAGAGTGGTGCTCTGCAGCCTGTGCCCACAAAACCCCAGGAGTTAGTCTGTGAAATGATTACAAAACACCCACGTGCATGTAAGCATGAAGCACAGGGTAAAGCTAAAGAAATAAATCATTTTTGTCTGTTAGTGTAGCAATATGGTACAGGGTAATCTGTACAGGGACATTTTTCAGACAATCAAAACAGTTTTGACAAATAGCAGGCCAGAGCAGAGGGCTCGGATGAAGATGATCTGAGCTCTGGTTCTGCCCCCACCCTGTCTCCCTGGAGCGTTTATCTGGGGGCCAGGGGACATGAGCATTGCCATTAGTGCCTCTTGACACCTGCTTGTGTCCCACTAATGCAGCACAGGGGCTACAACATAGCATCACGATCTTTCCTTGTTCACATTACTGCTGTGTCTGCCCTAGTACCAAATCTCTGAGGTTATTTGTCTCTCCCATCTTTGGGCCAGGGCTCTTGCTCACTGCGCGTATTTTCAGTGCGGTGTAGCATGAACAGACATGTGGCCTGTGGTTGCTGCAATGACAAACGTTTTTGAATGCGTAATCTTAGGAATTTCTCTTCCTTCTGTCCAAACTCTGCCTCTGAGTATAATTTCTGCATACAACACCTTCATAACACCCCCATGTTAGACCAAGTGGCCAGTCCTGTTTCTGAGCTCCGCTCTCCCTGCATATTTCCTGGACTGAGTGGCTTCCCCAGAAGGCTTCTGGTTACAAGATGCAACACCACATCTTTGCTGTCACTAAATATGGGCACATCGTCCAGGGAATCCACATTCCCAAGGGCTGACCCTCTGCTCTTGGGCACAGGAGCAACCACCCAGCTGCAGCCACACTGGCTGCCAGCAAGTGCTGTAAGGTGCTCAGTGAGTGAAATCTCATCCGAAAAACTTTCTGGAGAGTTACTGGGACTGGGCCTCCTGGCTACTCTGCTTCCTTCACTGGCTAGAAGCCCTGAATGGGACCCATTCAATGATAGTGTATTAGGGTAAGGGGAAGCACAGGGAGATGAGTACCATTTTGCAGTAAAGATCAGAAGGGATGTGAAAGTGAAATCTCCCTGTATCTGTTCAAGATATGTAGCGTCTCCTGAGAAGAACTGAAACGGATGAAAATATCCTCCAGTGATAATATGGAGTGACAATCAAAGCCAGTGAGAAAATGAGCCTCCCTGCATCTTTTTCAGTTCATTCTCATGTCTCTGCATAGGTAACTCATACTTCATCTACCTACTATTCACTGTCCAGATAATGCACTGAAAAATACCTGTGGCTTAATCTCGCCCTCCTGCTCATTCCTTTCTCAGTCTGTTTTGCTAGTTGCTTGTTCCCCTTTGCAGCTCTGAAGCACAAGCTTTGGGGCACAGGCTGCTCCCCACTCCCTGGCTCCAAGCTCCTGTCGGGGGCCACTCCTCTGCAGCTAGTCAGCATCCTCCCCACCTCAGGCACTCATCTGCTAGGCTGCAGCCGTGGGACAGGGCAGGAAGGAAAATACCTGAGTAAAGAAGCCTGGAAGGAAGACAACTCTGGTGGCATGAACAAGACCAGACAGTAAGGGGGAAGCAAATCAGAGCCTGATTCAAAATCCAGTAAACAAAGGGCACTGTGAATGGATGTTGGCAGCAGCTGTCCTTCACAAGGTTTAAAATAATTCGTGAGACCTCTAGTGGCTCTGGCTGCAGTCCCCAGTTCAGCACTCGCCTGGATTCGTAGAGGATGAACATGAGGCATCCAAACTCCATGAGGCATCCAAAATAATTCCCCCTGCCTGCAAGGTCTCTCTCTCTCCATCTTATGTAGGGTGCAGAAGAAGACAGTGACCCGTAACACTAAACAAACTTTGCTGCTGATGAATAGCTGTGGCTTCTCTTGGCCACATAGCACCAGGCATGCAGTTGAGCAACTTGCTGCACACCAGCCAAGCCGCCTGGCTGCCTCGAAGCTGCAACACACCTGGGGAGGTCCCCAGGGCTGGAGCCCCAGGCAGGGAGTGTGAGCAAGCACACACCACCTCATTTGAGCGGTGTCTGAGGGCACACGCTGGACCAGGAGGGCTCAGCTGATGTAGGGTAACGCCAGCATGCATCTGAGCCCTCCACGTGGGTTCCGCACCGCATAAGCCCATGACCCTTTTTATGATCGCTTTTATTAAGGCGGTTCGTGGGCCTCTCACAGGTGCATCTCATATAGGAGTGCAGCAAACCGCCTCTGGCTTCTCTTAGAAATCAATTCCAGATGTACTGGAGTAGAGCTTCCCTTCAGAGGAAATACATGTTTTCAGGTAGGGCCCAGTCTATGAAAACTCAGAATACTTCCTACACTAGTAAACAAAAACCTTTACTGCAACTACTCTTCTTTTTCGCCTTTCTGTTTCCCTCCAATCTTTGTGCAACATGTTAATACAAATAGTCTTAGTTTCTTCTTACCATCCCTGATCTCATAAGGTTCAAAATTTCCCTTGTTGCTGAGAGCAGCTTTCTCCAATGTGTCTCTGTCCATGTACTTTGAGGCCTTTCTTCTTTCCATCTCTGCTGAGACACCCTCTCCATACCCTTCTCCTGCCATGTGTTGCTGATGATTGAAATCATCCTTTGCTTCTTGTGCAAACAAAGTTATTCTCTTGTTCCCTTCAGAACTCTCCTTGACATGTTTCTGACAATAATATCAAATAGCGTGAATTTCAGAATATTTTTATGGTTTGCATGAATTTGATTTTGAAGCTTTATCATGTGTCATAGGCAATTCCCAAGGCCCCCACCAGTTTTGAACATGTTCACCAGCTCTCTTAATGCCATGCCAAAGCTATAGGAAAGGCTTTAAAATCCACTCCTGGCTTTGAAACTGGGACCTAAAATCTGTTGTTTTCACTTCATAGCAGAAGGCCTTCCTCCCATTTGAGCTTGTCTTGGCTGTCCCGTGGAGGGCTGCACAGGAGAGCCCTGATATGCACATACATCTTGGTGGGAGACCAGAGCTGAGGGGTGCAGCTTGCCCTGTTCATTCCAGGGAGAAAGGGACATTAACATTTTTGTCAGTAGGCTTCCAGTTATCGTTGTTAATTGACATGATGCCATCATTTTACTAGAAAAAGCCAAGCAATCTGTTTACCAGTGTCCCACGCTGCCTTCCACATGTCACCCAATATCAGACGCTCTGGTTTCATGTAGCCAGATGCCTTAACTTTTCCATTTTTCACCCTAACCACTTCCACAGTACCACTGCAATGTTAATGCAAGAATCTGTAAGTGTAAGGGCACAGTAAAAGGAATGTAGCTTAATATCCAAGCAATTAGCACAAGGGTTATTGTGCTGAAGGCGTTATTCATTTTTAATTATCTGAAGCTGCTGAAAAATTCCTAGGACTGCCTCCAGTAGGGTGCATGAATCAAAGCCCACACACAGAATGGTAGCATGTTGCAAAGGCAAGAGGAGAGGCAGTTGGCCCACTCTCACACAAAGTTTCTCAGCCCTGGCCTGGGACTTCTTGCAGCAGTAGAGAGCCAGCTGCTTGCAGCTGAGACCTGTTTATTTCTGGTGGGCATATTCCTGAGCTCATAAAAGTAAGATAACAAGGAGGAAGGAAGCTGGAAACGTATCTGCATGTTCAGTCGCATTGGTTAATTTGGGCCATGTTTCCTCTGATTAAAGAAAAGATAATAACAATAATAACTTCTGGGTCATATTTGTGGAAGGAGGGAGAGTAGGAATAGGGTTGGATTTTTCAAGTAGAAGTGCCACCCCCAAGTTAAATATACTTAATAGGCATATTTTCAGGGTGTTTAATTGAACGTGTATATTGATTCACCACACTTGAAAGAACAATATACATGGGGCATGTCAGCTTCCTGCGGAGAACACAATAAATTCTATATAATTCAATAAATTGTAATCAAAAGATGAATTACAAATCTACTTTATTCTGTCAAGGGCAAGGCAAAGATGACAATGTACAGAAACAAGGAAATAATGTCTGGGGTTTACTTTTCTAAGTTTATTGAAATTCAGTTTTCTACTTCCTCAGGATTTTTCTCTTTCAGCTGAAGAGACGAAAGACGCCAGCTCCTTTGCAGCTGCTTCTTTCAGGGCCTGCCTGCAGTGCAACAGATGGGCAGGACTGCGGGCTTGATGCTCAAGGCCAGATCAAGGATCACACCCCCAATATTTGGATATACTCCCTTGAACAGGAAAGGTCTGCTTGACATGGTGTGGAGGAGCTGCTTAAGAAAATTAGCCTCTCTAGCCCTAAAACATTGCTCCTCAGTACAAGATTAGATAGAGTTTGTTTGGGGTCTGGTTCCCAGCTTGCCCCACAGGAGAAGTCTTTGCTAGCAGAGATATTAATGTTTTTTTCTGCTTGGAAGATGGGTTCTTTCACATTACAGGGCTGGCTTGAACCAGGTAGGTCTCTGAGATCAGGTGCTATTAACAGCCCCTTCTCTGTTCCATGACAGGGGAGAGCTGGACTCTGTTCTGGTGCAGTCCAGATGCTGAGCATTATTTGGGAACTTTTGTCCACTGCGGTTTTCAGAGAGAAATACATAAATAAATGCAATGCGTTTTGTTTGTTTTAGGAATGAAAGACTTTTCCTCGAGTCTGACTGCAACAAATTCCCATCCTCCTTTGTTCCTTGGAGTTAAAATACATAAATAGCATATAATAGCAAGCTCTCTCTGCTTCTCCAAGTTAGCAGCCTTGCCGCGGTCCCTAACCAGTGCATTCCTTCTGATTTACAATGCATCTTGCTGTCCCCTCTGCACCCAAGATCATGTCAAGACATCAGAAACTATACAAAAACCAAACAATTTTCATTTTTGTAATCTGTCCAAGTCCTGTTGCTAGATGATGTAGTAAGGATGAGACACAATTTTTCGATGTAACAGAAAGTGGACTTCAGAAAGGGATGTTAGTTTTGTACCTTACTGGGAGTGTCAGGGGATTTGTCGTGCACATCTCGGGCAGAAAGGAGAAAATGTTCAGGTGTGATTTAAGCAGATCAGAGAAACTGCAACTCTCATCCTGCTTTAAATCATTGTTATTTTGATTTAGCTGGAGTCAGTTAGGAATCTGAAGAAGCTAACCAAAAATATACGTCCACTGAGTAACTTTCTTTGGGTTAGCAGAAGTAGTGTCATGATGTGTCTCAGTAAAAAGGATGCACAGGACCCCACTAAACAACTGTGAATACGGCACATAAGAGCTTCAGGACCATTTTCTGACCCAGTCAGTGCCAGGGCCGTGCTCGCACCCAGCAAGCACAGGAGTGGGGGTGACAGCGTGCAGGGAACCACAGGACTGGAGGCTGCTCCAGCAGCCCCACTACCATGTGTGTCATCCTCTCAGGAATTATTCTGAAATACAAATAGTACTGGGTTTGGGAAGCAGGTGGCAGCTCTTACTCCATTAACAGTGGAAAATGACTCGTTGGGTTTTACGTTCTTTCTAAACAGAATTTTGAACACAGTGCTGTTGTTCCAGATGTTCTGCTTACAGGAACTCTCTTAATCTCTGTTTACAAGACAAAATGTGTCCTAGCACTGAATTTTAAAAAATCTAATATTTTTTAATGGAACAATTTTTGGGCTTCTTTTTCAGCAAAAGGAAGACGTTATTATGGGAAAAATGTTGTTATTAGGAGGGAGAGGGAGGAAGGCAATATTGCCTTAAGCTACAGATTTTAACCAGCTTTTTGAAAAAGATTTGCTTTTCTGAACTGTTGAATGGGGTACATCTCTCTAGCATTGCAAGCCAAAAAATAGATAGAGAAAAGGCGCTTTTTCTAAGAAAGAAAAAAACCTCTCTTCACCATTCCAGAGGAAATTGTTAGTGACAATGAGCTACAGACTGTGAACTTAAAATTCCTTGCATTTGAAATGGTTTGATTTTTTTTTTTTTTTATGTTTTACTTCCAGCCCTGACCACCCACAAGGGAAAGGAAAAACGGAGAAGAGCGTACAGCTTACACAAAAAGATTCCTGCAACAAAAGGACTCTTTATTAGCTGTACTGATTATAAGGTATCTCTTATGACAGTTTCCAGAGTATGTTCAGCACTGTAGCTTGGAGGTCAGAAGATTGGATCAACATTACCAATTCTGAGAGTAAATCTTCAACATCACTGACTGGAACTGAAGAGTCAAAACCAAAAAATACTATATTTAAAAGGCTAAGCTTTTTTAAAATTTTTCCTTCTAACATTAAAACAGGAAACATAAACTATTTAAGTTTTTAATGTAGAAAAACATTACATTCTGGTGTCATCATACTGATAAACTTGAATTCCTAAATCGCACTTTGTTGCGATTCATCTGAGTACTCTGCTCAAGAAATGTCACTTTCACTTAAGAAATAGTAAATTTACAGAATTCTAGTAAGATTGTCCTCCGATCTCTATAAAAATAACTTTATTTCTGCATTCCTAGATGAAAAAAAAAGAGCAAATTAGCTAGTATCACTTCAAATTTTAATGAAAAGCAATGAAAAGACCTGCATCAATGTTTAAGGAGGAACCTGTCTTAAGTAAGGGTTGTTATTTTGAAAGAGTGTTTTCTATCCAAGGCTTTGTAAATCACTATCCACTTTGGGTGCTCTCATTCTGAGGTTTCTCACTTGTGCCCCTCCAGCAGGGGGTTGACTTCTCACAGATAAACTGGCCTAGACATTTTAAAAAATAGACCAAGTAATAAAGCATGAATGAAAAGAATCTTGTACCCTTCTACTGTTTCCCCAGTTAAGTCTTCATCAAAGACATCTTTTCAGTCAAAACTTCAGCTATAATTCCTTCTCCCGTTTCTCTCATACCAGTTGTGCATCTTTTAGTGTACAAAAAATTATTCTCAAGCTTGTGTTGATGACTATGGATATTCCTGCCCTGCAAGAGAATGAACTGCAGAGGTGTCTGAGCTGCTTGTTGTCCAGAGTTTTCATGTCTCTACATCCACGCAGCACTGAGGGGATGTTTCCAGCACAGACCTTGAAAGCATCCCAGCCTTGTTTAGGAGAGGATGTGCTTGCATTTATTACCCTTCTTCTCTCAGGCAGAGCACACCAGCACTCCTGGACCACTTCTGTTCCTGGGCGAACCTCAGTGTGGGACCTCTGTTGTGCTCCACTGAGTCACAAGGACAAGCTAGCTCAACCCACTTGAGCAACAACTGAGCAACGCTTCACTCAAGCCTGCACCACTGGGGCGAGAAGACCCTGCCTGCAGGCACAGCTTTAACAGCAGCACAGCCCACCCACTCCGCTGAGCAGCAGCTCCCCGGTCACTGGGCATGCAGATGTGTTTCCATGTGGAGAGCTGAGGTTCACTTGCATTCTTAATTTATAGGCTGCAAACCAACTCATTAGGTTTGCAGTGACCACATGCAAATTGCTGCCACCAAGGGTTCACCTCTTAGTTTATGTTTTCTTCCCCTTCTCTCAGCAATGTCAGTCCAGCTGGGACTGTGTCACACTCACTGGTGTGTTACATCTCTTCAGAGGAACCGTGAAGATCTTTCATCCTTTTAGAATGAGAAAGGCCTGAACGAATAGTATCGCCATGGCTTTTCAAGCGAGGTGGCTTGATGAGAGGTGTCAGCTCTGCAGTGCCTGTGCCTTGCTCTGCCATAACAGCAAAGGTTATAGCCTGCACAAGAAAAACTTCCATTTGTGGTGGCAAGGTATCCTTGTAGCTACCTGACAGAAGCAGAGCAGGAGCTCCCCAGTGACTCCTGGTGACGCTTCTACACATACAAATTGAAGAATCTGGAAGTGAATGTATATGGTAAACATCAGTGTGTTCTCTCTTTTCTTCACTTTCAAACTGATCAAGGCTGTAAAAGAACAAGAGAACCCACTACAAATGAGAAAATGTGACCAGAAGTCCAAGCCTCTTCCTTTTTCCAGCAACACCTTTCATGGTTTTCCATGTGTTACCAAGAAGTAGCTGTTCTTTGATGGTAAACTCCTGTGGAAAATGACTTGTAGGAACTTCTGTCCTCTGCAGTGGAAAAATTCGGTAGTAAGGGAATCCTTGGGCCTGGATTGTATCACCATTAAAAAAGAAAAAAATGGTGAAGAGACCAGTGATAGCTCCATTCCTCTGGAATGGGTGAAAGGAGTCTAGTTTGATATGTGATATCAAGGGACATTTCCTCATAGGCTGCAAGCCAGAGAAGTTCCTGTTAAGGCCTTGGAGATGACCAGCTGCAGAGAAGTGGGAAATCCTGCCTCAGAACCTGGAAAATCCAAGGTTGAAAGTTTCATCTTTTGCTTGTGTTTAATAAGATGAGCATTACTGGTTGCTAGGCTTTGCAATATGCCAAGAACATTCTCTTGATTTTGTTATGTATCCCAGGGAAGGCCAAAGGATGAGGGCGAAATTAGGAATATTCCTCTCAGGTAATAAGGAGACTGTTTAGATGCATGAGTGATACCCGTGGTATAAGAACAAGAGGAACTAGAGGGAAATCTCATTTTTTCCGAAGTGAACAAACAATTCATGTTATTCTAATTGAATTATTGCACTAAAGGACAACTTGAATTGGAGCCTGAGTACCAATGATTCTTGTTTTTCCCTTCACGCATAGCATTGCCATTTTAAAATATTATGTCCCATTTGCACTGTTACATTTAGTAGAACTCTGCTGTTTAATACTGTTATTCTCCTCCATCTCTGCCAGAAGTTTGGGATACAGTAGAGCCCATCTGAACAAAAGCATTGCCTCATTGCTGCTCTGCTGTCCTGACTTCACTGTCTCTGGCCCTGCCCGACACTCACAGTCTTAAGTGTTGTCAAGCTGAGAAATCAGGCCAAGGAGAACTTGAAGCTGCAGCAGTGCAAATGGTTGCAGTCATTGTGAATTTAAGGTGGGGAAAATGACGGGAAAAAATGCTAGGTCCAAGGAACATCTGAGTTATGAAGCCAGTGCCACCCAAGAAAGAGAACATGGGACAATGATGCATTGTCCCACAGTCCCATGACGCATGGGAAATGAGTCAAGGCTAAAGATCTACTGCCCCTCTTCATCATGACTCTTACATCCAACTATGTTCTGCTTAGAATTACATTAGGAAAGTCCTATGACTACTGTTAGACAGGCAGGTCATACAAAGCAAGCGTAGCTCCTTCTGGACCCTCATAGGACTCTCTCTGCCCCAGTCTTAGTAAGTAACAAACGAGATAATAGCAATACCTATGCACCTTTAGAGTTTCAATTACTTTTTTTCTGGTTCCAAGTTCTCAGTGTTGGTTAGGATTGAGACTTGGATTAAAAATTTTAAAATGGCTCCTCACACTCAAAAATAAATGTTAGATAATACTCACTGGAAGCCTGCTCTGTGGCATGGCTTTTTCAACTCTGTTATGGGCAGATGGCCCATATCAGAAATTGAATCTATCCAGCTTCAATGAATATTAAAAGAGTCCTTCATGGTCTAGCCAGTGTCTGATACCTGACAGTGCCCCGAACTGCACGTAGAGCAAGGACAAACCCACAGCAGTACTGCAGGAGGGCACTCTCCAGCAAGGACTGCCCAGGACAGAGGAACTGCCTTTTTAACTGCTCAGGGATGCTTGCTTTTTTTTTTTTTTTTTTTTTTTTTCTTCCAAACTTGCTAGAGACCAGGCTGTGTAAATACTGTGAGGCACCTGGACATTGCAATTACTAAGGCATGACCACATGAGTGTGTCTGAGGGCACCAGATTCCTGTGACTGGTTGCACCTCCTCTCTTGTCCCTCTGCGATTCCCACCCCGGGCGCACACAAACATGCCATCTTCCTATATCTGTGCTGAGCGTTTCATGCTAGGAACACACACCTACCTCCTCCAAATGTTTGGTCTGCTGTATTTTACAAGGCATTAATCTATCACCAATGGCAAGATGTGCTTGGGATCCATATTATCTATCAGCCACTTCATCTTGCTGCACCTTTGTCCTGCACTTTATCTTGTCGTAACCTTTTCTGTGATGGGGGTAACTGGGCCCTTTTTCCTGCAGGTTTCCAGAGCCTGTGGGCTGCAAGGCCACATCTCCTCTCACTGCCACGGGTGCAGGGGTGCCCAGCTCCCACAGTCTGTCTGTTATGATCTCTTACACCTCATATTGCTCCGTGCCAGTGGTTCCCAGGCACACGAAAGAAGCCTTTTGGTCCACACAACATCTGGTTTAAACGGGCTGGCGAGTTTGTGAATGTGTGTTTAGGTAGATGCACAGCACAGCAACACGTCCTAATAACCATTGCTGGGAATGTGCCGTCGGACACATGGCAGGCGCTTTGCCCACTCACGCGTTCACTGCCCCTTCTCAGCCACACTCAGCACAGCGTTATTCCTCCCCTTTCCCATCCACCACAGCCTCTGCTGCACGTTTCCCACCCTGCCCCACAGCAACAGCCAGACCTAACACGAGGTGACAACGCAGAGGGGCACACTCTTCAACTTTTATCCTGTCTAGCCCATACTTGCTCACCCAACCAAGGGTTACTTCTCCTGCAGCCCTAGATGGCTTGGCACTGGCAGCGCCTTCTGCCCCAGATGCCCCAGCAACCCCTCGCATCCAACTATCCCACTTGCCCCAGGTCATGTCGATGTGAGGCAGCGTTCCTCCAGCCCTGCCGGACCATGGGCTGAGAAAAGGCCTCTGCCCAGGGACAGGGACGGGGAGCTCCGGGGCTCCACAAGTGTTCGGCACCTGCTGCCTGCTCCGGCTCCCAGCTGCTGCCTGGCCAGCCCCGCTCTCCCTGTTGGCTGCGGGAAGCAGCCGCTGAAAGGCGATCTGCCTGACCCGATGTGAAAGGGATTTCACTGGTGTTAGGACACTTGATGACAGGGGGGAGGGAGGATTGAAATGAACTCCTTCCATCTTTCTGATGCAAAATGAGTGCAGACACATTGCTTTAATATCTTCTTTGTAATTCATTTCCTCCCGTAAAGACTGAAGACTTGATGCTTTATGTGTCTCTGGGTTTATGCCAGCAAACTACTTGCAAACTCACCCGTCTGGAATAGACAGGGGTCATTAGTAGTTCTGATCCAGCTCTTTGTATCTTCTCCAAGATGGGCATTAGCCCTCTGTGAGTACTGAGAGCTAATCTACTCCTCTAAGAGGTGATTTAACTGGTTTACATAACAGGCTTTATCTTTTCTCATCATTAAGACTTTGTCTTTCTTGGGTTGTGTCCTGACATCTTGTCTGCCACCAGTAAGGAGCCATGGTTGAGTCTGTGGATAAGAAGGGTTCCTGCATAACCCCACAGTAACAAATCTCAGCCGCTGCTCAGAGTGGGCAGCATCAATGCCTGTAGTTACAGGCTCACCACAGATCTCTGCAAGGAGGGAGGAAACTGCTTGGGCTTGGAGGAGGGTCAGTTCTGCTTGAAATGTGCCAGCCAGCAGGAAACGCAAAGAACAAGGTTCAGGGATTGCCAGGTCTCCTTTGCAGAACCTCCTTCCCAGACATTTTATGGGGCTGTGATCACACCCAAACCTGAAAAATCCTTGGGGCCAGCATATATATATCTTAGAGGGAATGAGTAACATGTCAAGAGCCTCTGTAAGGGATTGCCCACATAGCACCATGCTCCTTTCTGCCCAAGCCCCCACTGCCAGGAGAATTCATTCCTACCATGAGCAGAGGGAACAAGAGACAAAGCCGCTGCATCTTCCTGACTCTTGATGTTGCCGCTAAGCATCGCATATGGGTGATCACAGCATGCTAAGTTTTCTCCCAGACTTTGTTCCGACTGTGTGATTCAGTCGGGCATATTGCCTGTTTAATGTAAATTATGTTTGGAGTTTATTTGTGTTCAGGAGCTTGGAGGCCTTTGGGCAAGAGACTCCTGTAGATGAAAGTCTATTATTAGTGTTTGTAATATTGAACAACACCTGTAAGCATTATGTGGTGTCAGCACATTTGTCCCTGCAGGGAAAAGAGACCTGGTTGTTGCACCCCAAAGCCAGTGCCATCTGGTTTGGTACTTACTCAGCGCGGAAAATACAAAGACTGCAAGGTTTCCATTAGAGGGCTTACTGACACTAGACACTAGACACTAGACTAGGAGTCAGTCTTAGTAAATTGAATTTATTTGGAAATATACACGGCCTCTGAATCAGCTCAAACTCTCTTTTAACTGCATGTGTCTGTGCTATGTATGTTGATGGAAACATTTAACCATTTAGCTTGGAGTGTTTTCTCCAAGGCCTGCTGAAATTGCAGATCCAAATGTCTGTTCATCAGTGAGGATACACCATGCCCAGGGCTGACAGCCAACCTTTCCCTAAAGAAGCTGCTTCTGAAATAAAACTTAGGCTGAGAAAGAAAGAAATAAATGTTTTCTGAGATCAGGAAGTGTACTGGACCAGGTAAGTTCTCCAATTGTCAAAGAACACTGAAACATTTGCAAGGTAGCATAGCCAAATATCACTTTTTTTTTTTTTTTTTTTTTTTTTTTGCATATCCTGAACAAAAGTAATTACCAGGGAATCCCAAACCGTTCTTACAGCATTAAAGTTTCTAACTTTTTTTTTTTTTTTTTTTTCTGGGGAGGTTTATCTTGACTTGAAGACATTCTTTTTAAGCCAGTCTTATGAAGACTCTGCACACAGCTCCTTATTATCACTGTTCTGAATTTCAGTATTCAGCTCTGTCCCCTATCAGGTGTATGAGCATCATTATCTCTATCTTGCCAATACTTTACCAGATCATCCCAAAGCCTGATGATTAGTACATTGCAAAGCCCATAACAAAAGAATAATGTTCTCATTTTCAGACCTGTTTTTGAATTACAAGACTAAGAAATTATTTTATAGATAAATGCACCCACTACACTCTGTATAGCCTAGAAATTGTTCCAAAGTCATGTGGTTGGGTGGATTTTTCTGTTTTGTTCTGAGCAATATGAACACTTATTTAAGATTGTGCTGCAGTGAGAAATGTTTTCAGTGTAACTGTTTTCAGTTACCTGTCAAGCTCTCATGCTTTGGAGTTTTTAATTTTTCTCCCGGATCTACTAGTGGAATTATAAGCTGCTCCAGTAGACTTGAATGCTGCCTTCTAACACCATCCTTATGCAAGGTTGTTGCAGAAGAAACGGAGGCTGTCAGCCTTGACAGAGCTAAAAACAAACCAGGCTTTGATTCACATGGAAATGTTTTTGTCAATAACTTTCCTTCATACCTACTGAAGCCCCTCCCTTTAAGGCAATAAGCTCAGCCATAGTATAAGACTGCTAAAATCAATTCATGTCATTGAATTCACACCTATTTACAAAATCAGTGACATAGTTTCTCTTTGTCTACTCAGCGGTTCCCACTGTGAAAAAGGCAAATTGTCTGACAGCCCATCAGTCCTAAGAGATTGAGCAACATGATCCATCTTGTAGCTATTTGCTGAGATACAGCAAGGGCTTTCCTTCCCTCACCATACGGTCTCCTTCAATGGGTTCCTGAGATGCCATAATGGTCAAGTTACTGGAAGTTAATGTGTTTTCTTGTGGGCATGTAATTGGCTAGAAAGTGTGGAGTTAGTAGTCTTAAATGAACTAATGAACCTGGTTAACTATGGTCTAACACATCACACTATATCTCCAACTAAATCTGTCTGAAAACATCAGATTTCTCAATCGAGCTGTTAGTCTGGTACCTGTTATTAAAGCACCTCACTGTCTGAATGTCAGTGTTGCTATGCAATTATCTCTGTTGCAATTTTTAAAGTCTTTCTGGTGAAGAGTTGTCTTGCACAATGAAGTGAATGACAAGAAAGGCTTTTTGTGCCACGGTTTAGATGAGGTACTGTGCTCTCTAGGCTGCCAGCTCCAACCCAGCAAAAAAACCCCTTGTTGATCTATACAAGGAGGTGCTTAGTAGCACTGGTAGCCTGACGTCCAGCCATGTCACAGAGACCAGAGTTTTTGATCAAAACGCTTGTATGTCTTCTTGAATTCTGATTTATCCACCAGATTGGCTTGCAGAATGGAGTAGGTGACCTTTTAAAAATTAGTCTTCTTTAAGAAGAACAGCTGTAAAGTCTGTTTTGCTGCTCTGAAATGACCATTCCCATCTCTTTCAATGAACTAACACATGGCCTTCATTTTCATTAGCGGTGACACACGTGGCACAGTGGATGGATGCAAGGAGGGAGGGATTCTGTTTCTTCTTCATGTTCTTTTTAAGTCTTTTGCATTACAGAGAGAAACTCCCAAGGAAAAAAAAAAACCAGCAGTTATTTCACTGGCCTTTCTTAGCAGACAGTTGCAGGCGAGAAGGAATGAATGAAATGCCAGATTAGACCACTGGTGTTCATTACCAGATTCAGCGACAACCACTACCTTTTCATTCCAAAGGAAGTTTAAACATCACACAAAGCACCTGTCTAATTGTGCAGTAACGTACAGAGATTATCTGTGGTGGAAATTTCTTCCTGACCCTCACATGGTTGGCTTTACGCCACAGAGCATCAGTTTTGCTTATCCTAAATATAACCAAATGCTAGCTATATATTTATTCAGCATTTGTTAAAAAAACATTTACCGCATTTGACTTGCAACTTTCTGTGGTTGGGATTTCCACAGTCTGACTGTAAATGGAGGTTTTTGTAAACTTCAGTTTGGATATAGAATTTATCAGCTGAAGATGATTTGGGATGAGGAATCATGCTTGGCAGTGGAAAATAAAGAAAAATGCTGAGTGTAAGAGAAATTTTCATCAAGATACTCCATATGAGTACTTGTCTGAACATTTCTTTAAGTGAGTTGGCTCAAAGAACCAAGTTACATTTTGGCTAAAAAATACCAATTTTCTCTAAAAAAAAAAAAAAAAAAAAGCATAGAAAGAATTGTAGTATCATCAGAGAGTCTGGACCATATTTTCTGAAGATATCTGCACACCACAGTACGTGATGGTCCAAAGAAGGTTGTGATCTGACCAGCTGCAAGCCGAACACAGCATCATGTGGCAGCAGGAGCCATGGCGCCTGTAGACCACCATCAGGCTGACTGGCTGCATCTAGCACATGGATTTTTGACCCACAAAGAAACCATGATGCTGCTGTGCTGGGAATACTTGATAGCACTCTGGAAGGGGGAACGGGTAGGTGTGAGCTGAAACTTCCCTAGTTCCCTTCCCCATCACAGAAGGCAAGCTTGTTTTCCCTCTGACTCCAGTTCACCACAGAAGAGAGAGCTGTTGTGAAAAAAAGACGTGTAATGCATTTACAAAATATGATCAGAATGGCAGGGTTTCAGACCCTGGTCTACAATTTCAATCTGATTTCAAACAACCCTGACATTTCTGTGTGCCTAAGTTGTCAGACAGAGTTAATATTAGACATTTAGAAGCCCAGTAGGTTGTAGAGTCTGTGCACATATGCGTGTGGATTTATTTGTTTTAAAATGGGACAGAGGAAAATTTTGCAAATTTCAAATCTGGAAGAAGAGTGGGTCCAACCTTGGACTCCCCCCTGAGCCAGCAGTGCTCCACATGGCAGTGCACATTCTGTGAGAGACACATCCAAAAACACTGGCCCCATGGTGGGGGGGAGCCGCAAGCCAAGAACAGGGCTACACCCAAACAGGACCTGCTGGGAACAATGCAGTCTCACTCTAACTTGCAACAAACTGAATTCCACAAAATTAAGGTATATTTGGTTGGCAGGAGAAGCTACCTCATTCCCTCAAGATACCCGCAAGAGTACCCAAAACTGTAGGTAGATCCACATGTGTGGAAGAGCCCATGGCCTTGGGCGTAATTGCAGGGTGATATTAACACCACTTAAATGTTCTGCAGTAGTTGGTGTCCTTTTCTTACCTCCATTATGCCAGGGCTAGAGACCTCAGTCAATGCTGTATTTGTGAAGCAGGAGCTCTCCCTGCACTTGGCAAATCCTTTAAATAAGCCCGAATAAAAAGCTCTGTGGGAAGAAGGAAAGGGAACACTATGTATCCTATTCCATTTGAGTACAGCCAGGAGAAAGCAGAAGTAAAGACTCTAAGAAGTCATCTAGTCTGTCCTCCTGCCCAAAGGCAATGGGTACCATCTCTTAATTTGATATATAATGAACAGAAGGGAAATGGGCTGAAAGATTTTTTTTTTTTTCTCACCAGGACTTAACAAAAAAAATATTAGTTTTCACTTCATGTGGTTACTTACACTTAGACTTCTTCATTGCAAATGGTTAATATATTTTGTTGATCAAAATCAACAGTCATTTTCATTTTAAAATAATGGCCTATCAGAAAACAATTTTTCATTCTCAAAGGTCAAATTAAAAAGATCAATCTTCATTCACTTTCATAAAAAGGTTTTAATCTATAAAGTGAAAAATAGTTACTCTGCCTTTTTCTGTATATTTGATCTAAGCTCAGCCCTTTCCTGTTTCTGTTTATAATTGCCCCTAGCTGGGTTTTCAGAAAGATTTTTCTTTTTCTTTTATAAACTCATTCTTCCTATTTTATCCTTGTACAGTGGCACATATATTTTTCTATATAGTTAATTAGTGACTTTTACATATCTTAATTTCATTGCATTTTCCTGTCTGTCTTTTCTATTTGCATTTAAACTAGTTTAAAGTTTCTGCCCTCTTTAATTCCTTAGCTTGCGCCATTTTATAGCCATGATTAAGTATCTGTCCCTAGGCAGCAGCAATGAAAGTGCAAGCTTTCCCATCACGTTCACTTATCTGCTTCTTGCTGGAATTAAGATTAATTATAGTTGTCAGCGCATTACTAAAATCACAAATGTCAATTTCCCCTTTTCACGTTTTTCGCTGTCAGAATAAATTGCATAATCATCACTTAATACCAGGCTCTTGTTTCCCTAATAATATGTTGAAGCCAAAGGTTTACCAAAGGGAGCCCAAGGAAAACACACGAAACCTGAGAGGGTAAACACGACGTGGGAAAGCACAGCCCTGATAAGGCTGGTCTCGCAGCTGGAGTGAGCCCTTCGCAGGGAACCTGGAGCTTAGCCTGCACCGGCAGCGCTTCCATGGGCCACAGCTCTGGGCTGTGCACCAGGGGCACGGACTGCTTGGAGGATGAACATGCTGGAACCCAGCCTGTGGGACATCTCTCCCCAGAAATATGGCCAGCAAGCGGGGCCAGAACTTTCCCCAGAAGCTCAGGATTAATCAGGTCTTTGCCAGGAAGGAGTCCAGCAGATTCAGGAAAAGAGCCAGGCTGGAAATGACTGACAACAGCCCAGACACATCCAACATCAGCAACATGAGCAGTTCATGGAAGACCCCCTTTGACTGTTCGCTGTCCACTGCCTTCCCAACATCTTGGTGTGCCCACCACCAGATCTGGGCTCCTGCAGGGTTGTGTCACCTTGGATTTGAACACATTAAAACATACCTGTAACAGACTGCCCTGTCAACCCAACCTGTTCATGAGGCTCATTTTCTTGCCATATAAATTCACCTCCTTAAACATGTAGCTAGCTCATGCCCCAAGTATATAAATGGAGAAGCTTATTTCCAAGTTAGGGTCTCAGAAATCGCATCAACGTATAATCCACTTTGTTGCCCTAAACTCCTTCCTGATCCCAATCCCATCTTACATATAGACATCGACCCTGTGAATCACATACTAGCTGTCCCTATGATCTATCTTTCTACTGGTTTTTAGAAGATCCTGCTTTTCTGTGTTTTCTGTCTTAACAACTTTAGATAAAAATCTAAAAAGAAATCTGCATGCCTGCGGTCTTTAATGGAGGGCAGCTGATAAAGCAGCTGCACCTTGTACCTTCACTACAAGTCCTGCTCAGGTACTGACTCCACCTCAGAGGACTTCCTCTCTTTCCTCTGATCTTCCAGGAGGGACCCTCAGAAAAGTCATCTCCAGGTGTGGATGCCTACAGTTGGGTGATGTCTGTCTCTGCTTCAGACGAACTGAAATGCAGTTTTCTCATATATCTCCCTTCTTTTTTTAAACTTCAAAAATTTACCATTAAAAGAAATTTTTAAAATATTTCAAAGAGAAAGCTCAGATTTTATTTTTTTTTTAAATGAAAAGTCAGTATTTTATCTTCCAGATCTTAAGCTGGAGCATATACTCAAAACTTGACTCATATTTGTCAGTCCTTTCATTCTCCTAAAGCTGTCTAAGCAAATTTACCATTTGCCAAAAAAAAAAAAAAAAAAAAAGAAAAAAAAAAAGGCTCAATTCTAATATTAAATCCATTCAGAGGGTTCAACATTACAAAGTGAGAGAAATATATGACTTCTGACCTGGTATTTCAACAGTAGACTTGTGTGCAAACCAGAATGAAAATACCACTGTAGTCAAGGGACTTTGGTAAAGTTACTGTTTCCTTTCCGTGTCACTGGTTTGAAGGGATTTTTTAAAATCAATTGTCATTTCCCCTTCTTTTTTTTTTAGGTTGCTTGTTGGGGGGCTTTTTATTGTTGTCCACTAGCTTGAGAAACTGTTTGCTCAAGGTGCCTAATTTCAAGAGCCGTATGCAGGGTTTTATACGTGTGCTTACAGATGCCAGTTGCTTGAAAAACTGGCTCTGTGAAGGGACTTTGCTCAGCTTCTGAAATTTAGGAAATTCTTTGAGATCCAGAGTACAGGAACCCTCTGAGACTCACTGTCCACAGGAGAACCTGTCCTCCAGAGCAGATACGTGGAGTGAAGGAACCTGAGCCAGGCAGCTGGTAGGGGATTTGCAGGAGGGACTAGGACCTTCTGGAGGTGGTGCAGCAATGGGCCGAGCCTCTTGCTTGACAGTAGCGAGACATCCTGCAGGACCTCAGCTTGCAAGCTGACCGCCTTGAGAGTGTTTGGCTAAACTGCCGCACAGTACTTTGCATGCAGAAGAAAAATGATGTCTTGTAAAATCAGATACTTAAGACACTTGAATGCAGTCCAGTGTCATGCTTGGCTCCTGCAGGTGTGACAGCTCTTCAGAGACAAAGGACAAGGGAGCCCTTAGCAGAGTTAGCGGGTGCCAGATGCCCTGTTTCCTTTCTGATTTGGCTCCTTTGGCTTGGTCCCAGCCCCTTGTGAAGTGCTCTGGGAAGCTGGTATGTGGAAGGAGGGAGAGAGAAGAGTTAGGATGACATTTTGCAGCCCATGTGCTAGCTGTGACTGCCAGCTCTTTGCTTTCCCACAGACAGCGCTCTCCCCAAACCCTTCTCCCCAATCTCCTAATCCTCCAGCCCAGTCTGAGGGCTCCTGTGGTGTAGCAGCGGCACCAGCAGTGGTAAGACTGGGGAGCCGAGTGTTTCCATCCTACTCTCCAGCAAGCTGAGCCGCTTCCCTCCCAGCTCCCCCATCTGCCCCACAGCCCACCAGACATACCCCTGTGATTAATGGGAATGGTCAGAGATAAATGAATGACTGACTCCAGCGTCAGAAGAGCAGATCATGGAAATACTTGAATAGAAGCAGCAAATCAAACAGTGTAACTTTATTTGGCTTGATATATTTCCTATGGCTTCACTTCATAGAAAGCTCTAGGCGTGCTTTTGGGCACGTGCCTACTGTCTGCAGTGCCAAGATAGAGAGGGAACCCAGAAAGGATGCACTCTCTCTTCTGTGTTGTGTCAGAAGTACCAAGCTGCTGAGATGAAAAAGGGCCATGTGAGAGCTACATCCCGCTGCTCCTCTCTGGGATTTGGCTGGGGCTCAGGGACAGCAAAAGCCCAGTGTTACTTCTCCCCCTTCAAAAAGGCAAAGTGGGTTTGGGACATGAGAGGTATGGTGAAGTGAGCAAACAGCAGAAGGTGGGTTATTTGTACTTTTCTAATGAACTATTTCCCTGGGCAGGCTTGTCTAAGGGAATCATGGGTTACTGAAGAAAAGCCTCTCTCCCATCATTCTGTTACTTGGGTCACATACTTGAATAATATAATTCTTGTTTTGATTTCTTTTCTTCTTTTAAAAAAGCTTTTCTTTTTTAATGCTGTCAATTTACAGCCCTGCCAAAGCCTTCCATAACAATGAATCTGTCAATAGTCTCCAGATCTTCTCACACTTCCCACCAGAAGTTCTTTAAACATTTGTGATATGTGAAATTGTGGTAATGAGCATTTTGCCCCTTCTTGGATGATGTCATGTTCACTGACTGATGCAGTAAGAGCTGCTCAGCAGGCTATCTTTCTAAATAGTGAGGAACAGTTTTTTATCTATAGGAAGCATAATGCGTACCATCCTCTTCTGCACTGAGTGACAGATCAAGGCCAGGGGCAGAGCTGCTGTTCCCTGGCTGGAGAGCTTCCCTTTGTAGCAAGAGGGTAGTCACTAGCCAAAAAATGAAACTACTTCTGGTACTAATTTTTCAGTGTTCCATGTATGATGTTAAAATCCGTGAAATGCTGGAAACTTGCGTGTTTCTTTGTGTATCTCATCCTAATCTGAACTTTCCCAACAAGTGAGCAACACAACATGAATCATAACAGAGAAAATCAGCACTTTAATTTGCAAAATTACTTACAAACCAGTTCTAGTATTTGTTACCAGCTCCGTTAGTTAAAGAAACAACCCAGCATGAATATTAATCTTATTTCTACTCAATACAAAAGCCAAGTGGTTTGGTTTTTTTCATACAGCCCATCGATGGCACTACAGAGGAGCTCTGACTCCTGGATCTCAGCTTTAACCACTGGATAGACAGCCTCTGCAAAGCTGAGGATAGCGCACAAGCAGCGAACAGCAAGGGTTACAGATGCACAGCGTGGTAGCCACAAGAGCCAAGCTAGCAGGATGTAAGGCCTCCAGCGCTGCCAGCTTGTGTGGACAGTTTTATATGCCGTTCCTCTGCCTCCTGCTCATAGACGGGATAAACGACATGTGAGAGGAGCCAAGAACACATTTTATATGAACATCATGTACTGTAGGAAACGTCGTCTCTGCCATCTTCCAGCCCTGGTTTCTTTTATAAGAAATTAGCCACTCGAGAAAATTCCAGCTTCTCTCTTGTCTGTATTTCCTAATTGTGTCAAGATCCGTATGAAGAGCTCATTAATAGATTAAAGGATCACGACGTCTGCAGCACATATTCAGGGGGGAAGCAGATGGCTTCAGAGAGACATGAACTGATGCCACCCCAATGAAGCTGTGGGGACCTTCCCCAGCCAGGGTGGCACAGGGCTGGCATGCCCCAGTTGTGCCCTGGGCCCAACCAGGGGCTCCCCGTGGTGCTTCCTTCTTTTTCCAGTCAGGTAGCTTTCTCCTCCTCTGCAGCTGAGACTTGTTATGCCCAGCTCTGTCCTTCCTAGGGCATGTGACTGCCCCTGACCTCTTTGGGCTATGCATTTTAGTGGCCACAGATGCACTCACGTGTTCTGCAGCCTTTGCTTCTCCAGAACCAAACTTCTTCTGTGCTACCTCTTGCTCCTGGGCCTTCTCCTTATATTAATAAACTCCTTATTTGTGGAAAAGTGCCACCTATGCTGAGCACTTTTTTTTCTGAAAGCAAGGGCTTTTTCTTGTACGGATGGGCTAAACACAAGGGAAAATACAAATTTTTGTCATTTCAGAGTCACAGTTTTTTGTGATGAGGGCTTTTACCGATGCATATTGATGTATACGGCTTCATTCAATATGGCACTAAAAAAAACCTGTCCTGTTTTGTCTGAGGAGATACCAGAGAGATAGTAAAGCTTGAATTAACTTTTTCTGCCTGCAGTTAAATCAATTCCAGACTCTATTAATTTGAGCAAGTGCCCTTGGTCTCATTGCCTGGCCATCCAGAGCTATTGTATGACAGCTAATTGGTCTATATGTCCCCTTCAATAACGGAAGGCTGCCACAGATGCAAAGCTCACGGAGGCCAGGAGAGATGCCTGACTCAGGGGAGCTGTGACACGAGGGGGGATTAAGCAGAGCCCCGCCATGTTGTGTTAACCTCTGCGGGTAGGGGGCCTGAGGGGAGCCCCTCCCGGGGTGCGCACACAGCTCCTCGGGAAGGGGAGCAGGGGTGGGGGAAAATGGGAGGGTGAACAGTTCAGAGATATTATGAATCAAAAGATAAATGAACACCACCCACCCACACCCCAGGGACTGAGGATGGTGAAGGGTTTTGCTGTGCGCATTGAGATGGCAGAAGAGGGAGAGCGGGAATGGGGGTCCTGAGCGAGGGTGGGAAGGGCTGGAAGTGGCCTTGTAGCCACAGCCCTGCAGCAGGGGAGTGAGGAACCATGAGGCTGCTGAGCTGCGGGAGTGGAGGAGAGGGGTGTGCGGCCAGCCAAACCCAGCCCAAGGGCTTCTGCCGTCACTCCCACAGAGGGAACCACTGTGGCGCTGAGGGTGAGCGATTGGTGCCTCTGCTCACACGGTTACAGAGCTGAAAATGTCTTCGCCATCTCAGTGGGGGGAAGCGTCCCCCTCTGGAGAGGTGGTGCTGGGGGGCAGCAGAGAGGAGCCTGCAGCTGGCCCTGGCAGCACAGGTTGTGTGCCCCAGAGCCATGCGTTTGGGCTGAGCCCTCTGCCTGGCCTGAGGTAAACGCTAAGAGCATTAGGCCTGGGCGGCAGCACAGGGGGATCCCATGAATAAACTGGACTGTTCAGCTCGTAACCCGAACAGGATTCAGTGTCACAAAAAAGATCCTTGGGGAAGACCCTGTGGCCATCCAGGCTCCAGAGGGGAGAACCCTTCTCCAGCAGGACCGTGCCCCGTGAGAGCTCCAGCCTTCCTCTCATTGCATGCTGATGAGAAAATCAGAGCGCACACTTCGACTGCAAGGAGGGTTTCCTGGTGGGGCACTGGGCCCAGGCTTCAGCTGCAGGAGTGCCATGGCCCAGTACGTGAATGTTAAATTGGCACCAGGGGTATTTTTCTTTCCCCCAGGACTCATTCCCCTGTGATTCTCCCTCCCCACCCTCCAGCACCCATGCTAGGAGCGGCCTCAAGGGCACAGAGCGCTGGACAGGGTTCGCCAGCAGGCTCCGCCACCACTCAGGAATGTCCCCATGTCCTGGTGCCACAACGTGACCAGAAGCAGCTGAATCTGGCACAGCCTCCAGTCCCCTTGCTGCCATTGTTTCTTTCTCCCCAGATGAGAAACAAAGAGAAGAGATCTGCCACCGCTGGCACGCAGGTAGGCTGATGCTTAAAAGGAGGCACCACTTTCTCCCACATTTGAACCTACCCTGCCATGAATGCCCTCCATCAGACGTGTGATAAATCTGCAATTAATAAACATCAGGCTGAGGAATGAAGGTGGTATTTATTGGCAAAAGTATTAAGTTCCCCCCCATCAAGAGCAAGGGGGAGAAGGAAGGCGGAGGCTGAGAGAAGAGAGCGGAGGAAGTAAGTACACAGAGAGTGCAGGAAAAGGGAGAGAAGGAAAGGAGAGAGAGAGGGGACAGGCAGTGGGAATGGGAGAAGGAAGAGGCAGGAAGAGGCAGCAGGAGAGGGTGAGACACAGGCCCAAAGAAATGGGCACCAAGGAGGACAAAGAGCAGGGTGGGGTAAATGGAGGGAACAGCATGAATGTGTTTGTCTGCAGAAGAATACATGCTAATTCTTGGAATATGCCAGTCCCTTAAATCACTGCTGTGGGAGGGGAGCCATCCAAGGCTGGGGAGCCCCATGTGCTCCGGGTGACAGGCCCGTGGTCTTTCCTCAGCAAGAGACTGAGCAGAGACGGGAAATCTTGCATTGCTGCGCCTCCTCTGAGGGCTAACATTTCTCTCCCTCTTTCTTTTCTTTCTTGTCTTAAACTTGAGAAAATCAAAAAAGAAAGCAAGTAAAACAAAAGCCCCTTTGCCTTAATTAAATTACTCAGCCGCCCTCTGGGGTTGACACTGGGGATACATGAGGCTTTTGTGTAATATCTGGAGGAATTCTCCCGCCGCCCCCCGCCTCCCCCTGCCCCATCCCGGGGACAGGCGGGAGGATTTCAAAGGGGAAGGGAAAGGAAGGGGGAGGGGGGTAAACTAATAGGGATGGGAATTATTCTGTGATGGCTGGAGGGATAAGAGAAAAAAGGGAAGGAAAGTCGCTGCTGAAATTGAAAGCCGATTCCCTGCGCTGGCTCGAGGCAGTGCTCTGACCTGGGGTAGCTGCCCTTTTGCCAGAGACACAGGCAAAGTTCAGGGCACGGGGAAAGCTGCGTAAATATGAAGGCTTTATCAGGGGGCCGATCCCACTGCCGCAGGACATGCCTGCCCGCTCTGGGCACAGTGTGATGAGGCAAGGCAAGCTCCCCATGGCCGCCAGCACCAGGCCGGGCTCTGGGCAGCCTGGGCCTACGGAGCCGGGGCAGCTGAGGGCCGTGCCTGAGCAGGGCTGGCGCGAGCGGCGGAGCCAGGCCATGCTGTGGGGCAGCACCACCACTCCACATCCCCTGCAGCAAGCTCCCCAGGCCCAGTCAGAGGGTCACCGGTGGGGAAACCGGCTTCCACGAGCAGGAGGCTTCACTCAGAGAAGGCACTGATGTTTGTATCTGTATGTCCCCCAACCTGTGCAGAGCACGTCCAGGGGATGCTGTGGCAAATGCATGTCCTGCCAGCAGGATTGCTTTCAAGCTGCTGTGTCAGTGGAAGCGTTTGAAAGTTGTGGGGTTTTTTCCCCAAAACCTCCCATTGGCCAGATCCTACACCTTCCCTTCTGAAAACTGGGTGAAGTGAGCTTTGTTTTGCACCCAAGAGAAACCCATACCTGCTGCTTGAAAAGAAAGGCACTCTTCACATTAGGCATAGTCTGAAAAGGTAGCTGAGCCCGTGCGGGACTTGCTGGATCCTTTCCGCCATCTCCCACACAAACCCCAGGGCCCAGAGTCGGGGCATCAGTCCTGATCAATTGTTTTTGGGGAGGTGACTGTGCTAACTGAGGCTGGGGTGTGTAACCCATAAACAAGCGATGTGAACAGAAGGAGCAGAGACTGCACACCAGCATCAGCTCCCTTTTACTTACTGTTGAGATGGAATATTTCTGGGAACAAAGAACATCTGGGCTGTAGGCTGAACTGGTCTTTATATGATGAAGCTTGTAATACTGTCCCATCTGGAGAGCAGCTCCAGTGAGTTCTGTGGGGAGATAAGAGACAGAGTCAACCATAAATCCACTCCTTTAAGCATGACAAGTGTGTGCCTCATATTCCAAAGAGAGGAGGGGGAAAAGTAAGTGGAAACATTTTTCTCTGTGCTGAACACACGCAGAGCTAAAAAAAGGCCCGGCCCACCATAGTGTGATGGGAGGCTGGTAAGCATGGAGCACCCCCAGGGTGCCAACAAGAACAGACAGAGGCTTTTCCTGCAGTGACAGCTTCATTCCCCAGTGACAGCCAGACCTGGCGGGGAAGCACAGGAGCTGGGGGATGCTGCCACACACGCAAAGCCCTGCGCAGCTGGAGCTGGAGGCAGCTGATATCAGGGCAGGAAAAGGACCCAAAACTTTGGGGCTTGCACCTTGGTGGAGAAATTGGGCTCCTAATTCTCAGAGCTTCTCTGCTGTTTATTGCTAACTATGATTTATGACATTAATAACAACAGCCTTACCAACGTGGAAGTGCCAGGTGAGGAGTCACGCTGTGGGTGTGAGGGAATCGTATCACAGTTAGAAAAAAAAAAAAAAAAAAAAGAGGTGAATTATTTCCTCAAGTGAGCTATCAAGGTTCAAATGAGCACTTGCAGTTTGTACCCGCTGGACTGGTAGCACGTTTCAAATATGCACCTTGCAGAGTGTGTGAGGCGTATGGTCCTGGTGATGCTCCCCGCGGCGGTCTGCCTCCCCCGCAGCAGTGCAGCCCCACGCTCAGGCCACCCAGGTAACCCGTGTCTGGTGAGCACCTGTGTCAGCCAGCTTGGAGGAAGGTATAAATACACTCTCGTGTTTATCTAGGATTTCCCAATTACAGCCTTCGGCTTTCAACTAGCCACCCACCCAAGCAGGCCAAGCAAGCAGCACCCTTGTTTCTGTCCTCCGTATTTCTCCTTCAATTCCCATTTCCCCCTCTTTTCTTATGGTTTTCCAGCCTGTGTTGATTGAATACAGTATTTGGAGGGGTGAGTCTCTCTACAAGTTCTTGTTGCTGTGTTTAAGGAAGTAGATGGTTTTAATCCACATCCAGATCTCTTGCGGACAGACTGCCACTGTTCATAAAGAAAAATAACTTGCAGGGCTTCAAAACAGCACATGGCACTGCACAGTGACTAGCACAGAGCTGAACTGCCATGAACCCTGCTCCAAGGACCTTCCCATCAGAAAACACCAGAAACAGGACTGACTGGGATGGTGAAGGCCAAAACAAGGGGGAGAAGAGGTGAAGCAGGAGGAGGAATGCCTGCAGCTGGCTTAGGCACGAGTGTGCTACTCCTTCTACAGACTGTGTCAGGAAGGGACAGACCCCTCTTATCCAGGGGCTGGTTGGGACACAGAGAGAGCAAGATGAGTTGCCAGCATTTGAAAAAGAACATATCACAAGGAAGGGGCTTCAAGGGAGGAGTATCCTCAAGAAGTTTCTCAGAAGTAGGAGCTGGGGCAGAGATATGAAAGATGTCACAGGGCACTATATCATGATGACGCTTTTTGTGCCTTTGTGCACGTTGTCTCTGTGTCATTTATTAAAGGAAAGTCATCTAGGTATGCCTGAGTCTGACGGGGAATGGAAACCTCTCGGCTTGCAAGTCTGCCTGAAGTGAAATCCATTATTTATTTATGTCTCAGTGTGTGCTCTCTGGTTCTTGCACCCCAAGTTGACAATAACTCAAGCACCACTTATCTTGGCTTTTAGTTGCTAAAATGTAAGCAGGGATTAGCATAAAATGAGATTTGTGCTGGCCCGTGGCAGAGGTTTAATTTTCATTCAGTATTCCCTAAACTATATTTTTGTATAGAAAAAAAATGAAGACAGGGAAGGGAAAAATGAGGGAACATACTTCTTCCCTCCAGAATGCTGTCCTCGTCTGATCCATACCACACCTCAGCCCTTCCTTCTGCCATCTCTCCCCCAGCCTGTGGCAAAAACATCAAAAATATTTGTTGGAGCTGGTGTGTGTCTGTGTCTAAAAGGGAGAGAGGGAGACTGTTTTAGATACAGGTTATTTATTAGAGGTTTAATATTGCTCCATATAGAAATTAAATGGAACAGCATTCAGACGTGCCATTAAAATTTACTGCTGTTTGCTATTTTAAAACCCACATAATCATTTCAAGTAACACTGATTAAGGTCTTGCAAGAAATGAAAAAAAAAACAACAGCCACGTCAACTCAGGCATCACCACAGTGTCTCCACCTAATAGCTGCTTTATTAACACGAGTCTGGAAGCAGGAATGCCTTATGTTAGATTTATTTATTTTCCATTTACACATCACTTTTCTGTTGAGTTTCTTTTCTAAAACATTTGTTTGGTGACCACTCCTTTCTCGATGGCCTGCCTGACTGTATGACATCTGATGTTTTACTCATGTAAAAATGTTCATTTCCCCAAAGGTGCAATTTTTTTTTTCCTTTATAAACTTGACTTCTGTATTTCCTCTTTAACTTTCTCTCTCTTCACTGAATACCCAGGAATGTGCATATGTTCAAATGTATGCTCATGAAACACACACTCTGTCTCATTCTTCCCTTCCTCTTTCTTATATTTACAGCACTCCTTTATTTTATATGCACACCTATACATATGTTCATATATACAAGTGCACATGAAGAACTTGTCGTTTCTAAACCAACTTGGACTCTCTTCATTGTTCATGCCTTTAAATCCAGAAAAATGGGATCATTTGTACAAACTTCTTCAGGTTAGTATTTTTTGACAGTTTTACTTGTGGGTTTGCAGACAAATGAACAAGAAGGCAGGAAATCTATATATGGTACATGTATATCTGCTATACAGTTATTGATTTTGGCGTTTGAAATACAACAGATTCCTTGGGAGCAGCATTCAGTCTCATGAGAGTATACTTAGTACGTGCTGGGCTGGAGTCCTCCGGTGGGGCCAAGTGAGAAGACCTTGTTTATGTGACAGGATTAACCCTGAAACTCAGGAAAAGGCAGAAATGGTGGTGACTTTCAAAAACACTCTGAAGGCCAACTTCGTCATCCACATGATTCAGATGTCATGTGTGGGTCTTTATGAACAGCTAATGGTGACCTGGGGATTGGTAAAATGGATGCATGATGGCTGCATCTCACAATATATGGTTTATTGACATTGCACCAGTCAGAAAAATGTTGCTGCGTACTCCTGCCAAATAAATGCTGAGGGGTTTTTAACATGCATTCTGTCGGTCTTAAGGCAAAACACTCCTGGATTCACTGCCATCACATGAGACCAGAAGAGAAAAAAAGAGACTGCCTGAAAGTGTAAGCCATAAAGAAGTAGCTTGGAGGGGGCTTTGAAGGATTATCCAGTCCAACTGCCTGTGCCAGAGGAAGGCAGGCTATTTCCGTGGCATTCCTGACAGACAGTTGTGCATAAAAACTGCAGCAGTAGAAGTTCTGCAGATTCCCCGGGCAGTCTGTGACTGCACTTTGCTACCTTCGCTACTGGAAAGGTTTAATCCCAGCAGCTGACTCAAAATCATTACCGCAGTCCTGCTCTGTGGTAGTTACGTTCCTGTTGGACAAAAGAATTGGGAAGAGGCAGGAGGGGATTGAGAAATGGGAGAGTTTTACCTTGGCTGAAGGGCAAGGGAGGAGGTAGCCCTGAGGAGGTCTGCCCAGGGCAGTCTTTTCCTGCAGTTGGGATAGGTGGGCCAAGTCAACAGCTCCCCCAAAATTAGCTTTAAAAGACATCACAGAAAGGAAGATAGCATTTAGGATGGGATATTGATATAGTCTTCTAGCTTGCATGGATAAGTAAAGCGTCAAGGAGGTTAGATTCAGAGAGGTAACAAATGTTTTCTAAATGACACCTGTGCTTCAACAGCTGGCATACCCTGTTTGAAAGCTAGAAAAAGGGATGGGTAGGAGGCAGGTTACTGGTCATCATTTCATTGCTTTCATTGTCTTTTTCTTTTTTTTTTTTTGTAACTTTGTTTCCAAATTTATAAACAAGAAATTAAACCCTTGCTTTGTCAGCAGACAAGATTCGTTTTTTATGCATAAGCTTGTCTGGTATTTAACCGAACTGAAGGGTGCTTAGCAAGAATGGCTTCTACTTCCTCAGAGATGGTCAGACAAGCAGTAAGGGCTGTCAGAAGAAACCCTGGCTGCCTTTAGCCTCAAGAGATTCAGGAGTTGTAAGACTTTGGGAAGCATTTCCTTGTAGGATGCACAAAGCAGTCTGATGGCTGGTTTATCCCTCCAGGTGTAACCTGGCGCCCTTTCAACAGGAGTCAGTGGCAGTAAGACAGCCCACGGACTGATGTGTCCCACACCTTGCACAGGGTAGGTCATCCATGACTGCCCTTTGAATGAGTGAAGCAAACCGTGAAGATGCTCAGTCAAGCTCACTTACCATCTTGTCCTCCCCCGAGTTTCTCTCTAGCCTGCTCTTAGCATTTCCTCAAATAGCGATTGTATTGACTCACTCCTGACCTAAGTAGAAATATGCACTTTATCCAGTATATTAATCTGGTTTACAGAAAAACATTTCTTTTGGAAAACTGTGGGAGCCTCAAATAAATGCTGGTGTCCTCTGCAGTTCCCCACTGGAGTGAGTGACCTCCTGCCTTGGTCTCCCCTAGTGACTAGTGAAACTGGAGCCACAGGGTGGGGACAAGGCAGCCGTTCAGAACTGACTCTGAAGCTAGTCCAAGGTGTGGTATTCATCTCAGCCTCCCTTTATTTCTCTGCACCCAGTAGGGCAACATAACACCACTACAGCTTGTATCACACTGAGTCTTTACCACATGATGCCTCAGCACTACAGCTGAAATGCCAGGTAATCTGGTGATTAGTTTGTTCTGATAAATGGCATTGTCATGAAATGATGTATTATGACTCTGCGCAGCTTTAGCATACAGCCTCAGCTTCTGGGATATGTCAGGTGAAGCTCCGTGGGTGCTGGGATGGATGACAGCGCTGATGTAGGATTATCTGATGGACCAGCAGTGCGCCAACATCTTCATGAGTTTCTCTTTATGGATAAGATCACCACATTGTTATAGTAGCAGATCGCTAGATACTTTGGTAGCACCTTCACCTGTTGGTTAAAAACTGCCTTTCCTCTCATGAACTCTTCCTAGAGATCATTTTAATAAAATAGCATTTTCAAACATATGTATTTTAAAATGCATATTCAGTAAATTTCTCTCACACCTCTTTTTTCTCTGAATCTTGACAGCTGGGAATGGCGCACTGATCTATGGATTAGACTTAGTTACCTTGGCAAGCATTTGTGCCTTGAGTGCCAAGATAACCAGGTCAAAGAGGGAGAAGCATGGATATTAAAAGAAACAATGTTTGACTGACAAAAGCAATTTTGAAGAGATGTGCAGGGAAAGGGGAAGTGAGGAGGAGAGCCCTGGTTTACACTGAAAGGTCTGTTATACAACTTAAACATTGTAAATGTTGGTTTTGCTTTACCACCCACTGTTTTGCCCAGATGGAATAGCCTGGAGAGGGTATTTAATACGTATAGTCATTGGAGAGCTCTGGGCCTATTGCTGATGGGAGCAGATGCCTGTCTGCTGCTGAGGGTCCCCATCGCCACCCAGCATGCAAACCACAGGAGCTGGTGCCATGGGAGGACTGTTCTGGCCCATGAGCAACAGCTCTTTCTTCCTCCAGTATCTTCCTCAGCCTTCCCGCCCCTCCTGCCCTGCTTGCCTCCAGAGCCATGACAGGGGCATCGGCGCCAAAGGCAAATGGTGTTTGAGATGTGTTGGGTTCTGAGTGACAGCCAGGTTCAGCTTGGGGGAGATGAGGTGAGCTTGTGATGACAAACAAGGACAACCTAGGGGTACAGTCCCCTTTGGGCAGCTTTAGCTAACAGTTACCTTCCTGGGGAAGAGTGCAGGGACCGTTTTCTGAAGAAACTCACACGCACACCCCGTGGAAAATTCAATTTTTTTCAGAACAATTTCAGTTACAGGAAAGGGCTAATTTCCAAGACTCTTCTGGTCTGAAGACCAGAACTTTGAGGAGAAACAATGGTCTTTCTACCCTCTTTCAGCATCTCTGGCAGGAAAAGGCAGGGGTTCTCCCACTGTTAATTGATATAAAACCGAAATGAAGATCCAAGAAAAGCATTTTGATTTACCAGATCTGTGTTTGATATTCCTGTGGATCACGGACGTGCAGAGATGTTAGAGAGCTTCCTCACCTCAGGACAGAAGGGCAGAACCTGTCCATGGCCAGTGCCCAGCTGTTCCTCCCCAGAGGCCCAGGAAACCTTAGCAGAAGTACGCCTTATCTCTGGAGCATTCCCAGTGGCAACTTTTCAAGAGCTTTTACAGAACCATTGTTTTCTGGACACCAGCATATGAAACCAAAGCTATTGCCAGAATGGTCAGCCTCGTATTATTTTACCTCCAATAATGCTTTAGCCTTTGCTGTGAGCCCTTCATTAGGTTCCCTTTGACTTCCTGAACATATATACAAGGACCCATTGCAGAATCACAGGTCATGGAAAGAAGGGTGATACTACCTTCAAGCAGTAAAAGGCCAGCCCATTGCTCTGTTCAGAGGGTTGAAATAGGATTGAAATGATGCTTTTTTTCCCCAGAGTTTTACCTTACAGTGTGTTCATGACTGGAATATGGTATGGGTACTTGGCTATGCGTGTGTATATTTGTGTGTGTGTGTGTATATAAATACACACTCTTCCTGGGAGGCTTCTCAGAGTGAATGAGAGCTGGATTAATTGTTTTCAACAAGACAACCTGTAGTAGTGGATAATCAGCAACTCTCATGGAGTGATTTCCAAGCCCTTGCAATAAAAATAACAGAGTAGCCAAGCAAGCCCAGCCCAAAGGTCTGCCAGCCCAGCATCCTGTCATTGTATAGACAGCATTACATGGGAACCTGCAGAAATGGTTATAAATATTAATGGGTGTGGTGAAGGACTGACATTTTGTAAGCACCCGAAGAAATCTCTGTATCTCAATCCCACTAATCTCCTCAACTAAGTGGACAACTTTTGTTATTCCTAATTCTCTCCCACGAGGGAGGCGATAATTATACTAACTATTTTATTGGTGTAGTACAAAGGTGCAACAACACTGAGGCAAAATATCTGAGGGAAAGCTAGAGAGCAAGACAAGGGTTTCTGTGAGCACAAGTAATTACAGCAGTACATTTTAAGAAGCGAATAAGCTTTCCTTAATAAAGGTGTTGATAGACTTGGTGCAGTGAGTTCAAGAAAAATACTGATTTGACTTAGTGCTTTTCCACACCCTACACGTTTCTCAACATGTCTTTTCATTTACTAAAGTCATGGGCTTTTTTCTTCTCTCCATAGGATAGTGGGACTTCTCAAGTAGTGTTGGAATAGCATCAAGCCATTTGCAGCTCCACCAATATCAAATCTTCACATCTGTCTTTTGCAAATGCATCAGCCAGCAACAAGTAAGTTTAAAAAGTTGTCATACCACAACACAAAAAAGTTTGTAAAGTAGTCACTCTGTGGGCTCTGATAACCCCTTGATGGTGCAGAAAGACCTCCAGACATTTCAGGACTGCAATCTTTTGTGCACTAAAATGAGAATTACCATTGAGCTTGACAATAAACTTGGCTGAATAACCCAGACCTCATTTCAACCCACAGTTCTTGGATCTCCAGAAGACAGATTGCCAGATTTACATCTGTTTCCTCTATGGAGAATGTGGAGTCCTTTCCTAACCCTTTGAGCTTAGTTTTCCTTCTCTTGGCTTTGCTGCCAGATGATAAAAATTTAATTCATTTATTACCATTACAATCCATCTGGTTTTGAGCACAGAAGCAATCTGAGTTTTCAGACTAGCTTCTGTTCCTAAGAGAAAATTAGTGCCTTCACCTATTATACTCTTCATCTCTCTGGCACAAAATTACACTAAACTTTGGGGGTTATGCTCCCACCCTCCGTCTACTCTGTACTGTAGCATGGACTTGGAAATGCAGAAGAATTGCTCTTCTTCCCTCCATTCTTCCCTCCAGGGGACTCTGACATGGAAAGTTTCCATTTTATCTTTAGTCTTGACTGAGTTTATGCTTGGTTTGCTTTAAAGTGGTACGGGAATAGAGAGCAGTCCTGAGTACCAACGTTCAATTTTCACAAAGCAAGCACAGTGATGCTCTTCCCTTTGGGAGCCCCAAAGTCTTCCTAACTGCCTCTACAGACAGTCTAATGGCAATATATTGACTCACAGGCACTGTGCTCAGTACAGGTATGGTGCACTTTTGTCATGGGAACGTGGGTATTAGCATTACTAAATGCATCGGCCAGATTTCATCTGGGCTGATGCATATTGCTGTAGAAATTTCTTCTGGAGTGCAGGCAAAGCATAGCTATTATTTACTCCTGCTGTGCACTGTTAGAAAAAAAAATATTACACCCCAAAATTGGCTGCTTTCCACTGATGTCTGAAATACCCAAAGCATTTCCCCTGCCCTCCATTTCTAAAAGCTCTGTGATCTCTGGATGAAAGCTCCTAGATATATGTCAGTTAATTATTCTTATCAAACCAAACTCATGAGTCATCCAAAAGCTCTCACTCAACAGTTGTGGCACCTCTCTGTGGAACATCAAGCTTTCTCCACTTTCCAGTTCGGCTCCATGGGCAGTATTTCTCTAGAATAAGAGCAGGCAGCATTTTAAGGATATCTCTGATATTTGCAATGCCTAATATTAGAGGTCTCTAACCAAAGACAGGACTATCAGAGACTTCAGCGAGATTATTCCATATTAATCAGGCATAACAGAGATTTTTATTCCAGAAATTCTGACATTAATATTGAGAAAAGTGCATGGAAAAAAAATCGTCAGATATTTCTGAGGAGATATCAAAACTTCACAAACATAGTCAAGCAGTGTGTGTTTTTGCCTTTCAGTTTATGTGTCCATTTCAACCATCGCTGTTGAACTTTCTTCAAGCAGAGTTGATACTGGGGGTTAAAGGTCACAACTAACAATCCAGGCACTTCTCTGACCAGCCTGCAAAAGCAATAAATAGAGTCAAAACATGAGAAAAACCTTTTCAGCTCATAGCTTACCTGCTCCAGGGGTTTGCTAGAGTTGGACTGAGGGGATAAAAGAGAGTGGGAGAGACCCAGGACTGGGGCTTGGAGCTGGAAAAAGAAACAACAGTGAAAAGGTCAACGTTCAGATGATGGTATCACATCCTCCTTTCATCCCTGCAGTTCACACGAAGGCCGGGATCCTTGCTTTGCTTTACTTTGGGGAAAACTCTTGCTTTATTTGTTCATGTTGAACTGCTATCGGAGCTCAATGTCTCAGTGTTGTGTTTTAATAACATCAGTTTCCCTGGACCAGATACATATGAAGTCAGTTAGACGATTCTATAAACAATGGATCCAAGTCACGCAACGCAACATTTCTGATTGCAAGATAACCTTTCCGAGGGCGAAGTTAGCGAGGTGAGGGGTTGGATTCCTCAGCCAGGCACGAAGGGAAACCTTCAGCATTCAGAGCTGCTCCAGTGGGACGAGGCTCGTCTCCTCTTGTTTTGGGGTAACAGCTCCCTCGTTTGTTTTTCTACTCCCCAGTAAGCTCACTGGGTGACTTTTCTGAATTCTGGCTGCCCGGAGCATACTTTGTTGACAGTTCATTTAAGGAGATCTGTGCAGAATATTTTCCTTTGAAATCAGTTGAGAAGAGGAGTTACACTGAAGTTTTAGTGAGTGCTATAGCTCTTCACTATTATTTTGGAGTTTAAAAAAAGTGACACATGTGGGAAGATGGTTCCAAACCAGGAAATGGGAAGGTTCATTTAACATAGTATGAGAAAGGTCAGAAAGGAAAGGAGAAGGATGGAATCAGCCAGATGGAGATTTTGGGAAAAGCTTCTCTCAATTTCTTGCATTTATAGTTATTTGTTAACAAAGATATTAGTCTCTAATATCTATTTTAAGGCAAACAGATATTCCAGGATCCAATATGAAATTTTTGTGAAGTTTGAAAAATTTTTTCTCCCCTCTCTAGTACCCTAACACAAGAGAAAACCTCAAATCATCAGTCTGCAGCTTTGCCTTCGCACAGCTGATTAACATGGTTGCTGTCACATGTGAAGGGGTCTAGCCTTCACATTTATAAACACCCGTTTGGCACTTATAAGTACTCTAATTGTATGTCCCATCATGAAGACCATGCCTACACTTTGCTTAGGAAAAGTATGCTCTGGAGCATTTTTGTGTGCTTGTTACTCCATGGCCACACATGAGCTGAGTACAGAACCATGCAGGCTTTTCACAGATGTAGCAACGTTTATGTGCAAAACTATGTGGATCGTGAGATGCCAATGTGTTTTGCTGTCCTGATATGATGGTGCTAACTTCAGTTGCATTTGTTGAGTGCAAATCACAGTGAAAACAAGACTTCTTCACTGCAGTGAAGTTAACAGTTCCCAAAGTGAGCATGGACTTTCTCTTTTAGGTAGCAGGAGCAGTCTCGCCATCATGGCATAGAGCTTCATACTTCCTGTGGGCTGATTTACTCTCTCTGAGTCAGTTCAGAGGAGACTGGATTAGAGGAATTTGCTCCAGCCCATAAAATCTGTGAAAATTTACGTCTTCAGCCCAATCCTAAAACAGAATGTAGACGCTTAGACCAGAGATTACAGTTGCCATCCATTATTGTCATTAGGTATAACCCCTAAATAATTAAAGTAGATCATTAACACCACCTGCATCTCCTTAACTCTCATCATTTGTAACAAGTGGTATCCAAGTTTCATTCAGAGAAAGCAGTGGGATATCAAGTGGAGGCCAGACAGCAAATTCAAGTCCTTAGTCTGTCCCACCACACTCTGAAAGAGACCCTTTTTCATTTCCACAACAAGAAGACCCCTGGAATAGACCCCTGCAACAGCTTTCCCATTCAAGGGATGGTCTGGAGCTGGATTAAAATGTGGGGGCTTCCAGACCCTGTCTAGACACCAGCTTTATGTTTGGCTGATGGATCTTGCCGCAGAGCAACCAGCTGATTCTGCCAGGCTTGGTGACAATTGCAAAATTCCTGTGTGGACAATACATAAATGCTAAACTGGCTGCAAGTGGCACATGGTTGCAAGTGGTTGCCTTCTGCTTTTTATCAGCTTTTACTTTATGTTGTGGAGAAACAAGTTCATATTGCTCAATAACCAGGATCTCATAGGGCTACCCTGGCTGCATTAGATTATCTGGCTGTTCCAGTCATAGAAGGTCAAAACTGAACACAGTTCTAGCTGTGCGGACTGCCCTTGCAAGCTAGGCTGCTGTGTTTTACATCAATGATTATGCTGCTAAAGTTAATTACCAGCCCATCCCTCTGTGCATATAGCTGTCTGTCTTCTTCTCTATACAGAAAGGGAGCTGACATCTCACATATGTTTGTGAAAGATTTGTTTAATTAAGCAAAAATTAATTGACATAATGAGAGTTCACTTAGAGTTTCCAGCAGCTTACGCATACACATATAAAGCTGGGGTTTTGGAAAAGGGTCTGGCTGAGTAACCCGGGGATCTGGATTCAATTCTCAGCTCTGCCGTAGGCTTCCTGTTTAACCCTAGGCAAATCATGCAAGGCCAGACCTGTAAGGTATCAAGGTATTTGATTCCTAAATTTTTATTGATTTCTTCTGTAATCAGGTCCACAGTGCCTTTCCGCCTCACTTTATCCACCTGTAAAAGGGAGATAATTGAGTGTCTCTTCATATACTGTGGCTGGAGCATTTGTTTCAACAAAGGTTACTTCTGACCATACATCTGTACAGCAGCGAGAGAACTTGGGTACAACTTGGGTACTCTTGATCTTGGGTACAACTGGGCTATGAATAAAAATACCCCTTAGTGCAGAGACAGTGATGTGCACACTGATGCTTAAGTTAACACACACTCTATTTGTTTGTCTCTTAATTTTGTGAGTGGATTGCTGTATATTTCCCCTAGCTATGATAATGTGCTCCAACTACAATGTTTAACAACGGGAATATCCCTGACCTTTTGTCCTGATCTAATATCAACTGAATGGATTACTTTATTTTAACAAGAGGAAAAGTGATTTTTCCCACTTCCCTCTCAGTTTGAGCCTTGTGTAAGAGTCACTGTCTCTCTGTTGAACTCTTCCTCTTTCTGTCTCTCCCTTTTTTCTCCTCCCCGTTTTTTGCTGAGCCAAATAGTCTTTTCCACGTGACATTATGCTCCATTGGTTTACAGTTTTATTGTTTAAAACCAGTATCCAGCATTCCCAGTAAGCATTAATTATTGCCTCAATTATGACACACAATGTTTTTTTGGGTGAAAAGAAAGCCACTATCGTCAAGAATTCATGACCATCCCTCTCAGCAAGGAACAGTAATCTATGGGGTAGACATTTTGGAAAGATACTTCACTCCATAAGTCATTGTATTGATTAAAAGCAAAAGAGGGTTAGCTGTGTCAAAGGCAAAACATTTTGTAGCCTTTCCAAGTTAATTATTCAACCACAGAGACATTTTACCACCCAGGAACTGCACTCACTTTCTTCTTGAATTCTAAAGGAAATGGCTTTTCAGTCCCTTCGCATTGGCTGTCTCCTGGGACAGGACAGCCAAGATGGACTACAAAAGCTCAACAAAGAATGCCTTGCACAGACGCAGCTCAGGAGGACCTTCATTGCCACCTGTTGTTCCCCACTTCTCTACAAAGGCATTTGGGATGATCCACCATTCTCTCTCCAGTACTCAACACATCTATCTTGGTGTGGGGTTCCCCAGGTTGCTTCACCGTGCTGGGAAATGTTTCTGTATCCTATTTTATACTGATGTGCCACAGCCTCTGACCGGGCTGACATGCTCAAACCTATTTCATCCCTGACCTCCTCGAACTTCCAGGCGGAAGAAAAAAGCAGGTGCCACAGCAGGTTCAAGTTTCTCTTCCTACATCTTTTATCCCCAAAGGGTTTTAAAGAAGTGGCCGAGCTGTTCACCAGTGGAACCTGGACTGCTGTTCAGTCCCGCTGGATTTCCAGCTCTTCTTGCCAGGCTGCCCTGGTGCTGGTTCAAACACATGTCATCACATGCAATATGGACACAATACCCTCATTCCTATGGGCTCCAGGATCCAGCAGAAGAAAGCGCAGGCAGAAGATCAAACATGGAAGGAACAGAAGACAGAGGAGCTGCTGTTGCTGTCTGTGTCTGGAACAGAAAAATGAACACAAGGGAAGAGACAGGGCAGGGGGATAATTACTTTCATCCCAATTTTATTCCCACAATTCCCAACCACTTTTGAAGCCAATTTTCCTTTAATAAAATATACTATTAATGACTCAAGTAGAAGCCTTTTGTGCAAGACAATACCCAACTCTCCAGATGGAATTATTTTCTGTTCTGCACAATATACATGTATGTATATTTATATGCATAAATTGAGCTGTGAGCATGGCCTCTATTACCCTATTTTTCAAATCAAGTAGGTTATTTCAAAATATGTTTAACATACTTTATTTCTTTGAAACTAATTCTTTCATAGCTCTCCCCCCCTTCCAGCTCTCCCTACCCCCTAAAGAGAAACACAAGCCAAACAGCAACAAGAACTATTTCCCATCATTTCTGGAAGCCATTCATTTGCTATTTCTGTTCATCAGAGCTTCAGAGTGAAGGAATTTAAAGAGCTACTGATGCCTTTTGCTACTTGGCATATATATCCAATATTGTCTTTCAAGCAGTTTAGACACATCCTTCTTCTCTTTCTTCTTTAACAGCCTGTCAGAGAAATAGGCCTAATTAGTTTATTGTGGGTTTGTGTGTGAAGAAGTTATTGAGGGAGCGCCAAGTCAAAAAGTCAAACACAAACTGATTAATTTTCACAATGCACCCCTCTGAGGTGGGGAAGTTCTGACAAATCCACTGTGTTCACAGTTATCCTGTGCTCTGCGCACTGAGGCTGGGAGCCATATGGAGAGCAGAGCGCTGGCACTGCGCTCCCCAGTTCCCAAAGCTCACACTCCAGGCGCTGGTGCTGACACTGAACCTCAGCACCCGCCAGGAGCTCAGCCCACCAGACCTCTCTCGTCCTGGTCGCTTCCCCTTCTCCACCTACCACATGGAGACACCTGGTAACAGCCCCTCTTTGGGGCTGGCTTTTTGGGCACCGTAGAATGCACACAGCTTCAGATTGTGACACAGTAATTAATTGGCTCACAGAGAAGATAGCTGGGATTTCATAAGGTATTAGGCTAAGCATCCGTGTGCCCATCACCCTGACAGGGCACCCAGAGTCCCGCCTGACCAGGCAGGCACCAGCCAGGAGGGGCTGAGGTGGCCTCTGCAGTGCCTGGCATCTACCTTCTCTCCATCGCTCAGTTGCCATCTTCCACCAGCACTGCTGGCACTAACCGTACTGACTTCTCCACATAGGCACCCTACAATTCCTCACAAGCCTCCCTTGGTTTTTGTTAGTTTACTTCTTTTTTTAGCTTTAGGGCTTTACATGTTTCATGGTGGTGAAACATTCCCTACTGAATCCTTGAGCTAGTCTCAATAGTGCTACCACTGCCAGTAATTTTACTTTTCTTATCTTTCTACAGACTTTCTCACAGCTCTTCCTCAACGTCTGAGTCAAGGTTATGCAGCTGTGTCACATCAGAGCAGGGCTTTGCTCCTTGGTGCACAGGCAGCTCAACCTGGAGGGAGTTTACAGAGGGCAGCTACAGCAGGTACTTGGGAAGGTCAAAAGGAAATGACTGGCTGAGATGGGGTTACAGTCTGGCAGGAGATTGGGCAACATTGGTGGCTTTTAGCTCAATGAAACTTCTAGAAACAAGTTCATGGGCCACAGTGGTTCCCATTTCCAACCAAATACATATTAGGCTGACCTTTAAGAGTTTGATTAATGGTTTGTAATGCTTCCCATTGCATTTTCTTGCTTTCTCAAATGCCAGAGAATATCAGGAGGGAGGAAGGCTTATTCCCCCCAGAGGTTTTGTGAAACGCCTTGTAATGCCTTTCAGATCAGCAGTTGTTCCCCTGACCCTAAGCTGAGAAACACTGTCCTAAACGAGCTCCAAAGGCCCCTTCCAGCACTATTTTCTTCAATTCTAGAAACTTAGAACCTCTCAAATTTCTATCACTATTCCACTGCCACCAGCTACATGTCTTCAGGCTCTCAGAACTATCTTTTGTCCCCTATTATGCTAGCCAGATAGTTGCAGTAAAACACAGTATTTGTCCAGAAGGGAATTATTGTTCCTGCCACTAGAGGTTATTTGAAGTCACAGCTGCCACATGGATGAGTCTGATGGCACTGTGACCTTCACAGACACTGGGATTTTTCTCACTCAAAGCTGTTCCCAGGTTACAAGTTCCAGAAAATTGTGCAGGATGCAAGACCGGGCCTCCGCCCTCCCAGAAAAACCCACCTCAAACCCTGTTCCTATGAACTTCAGATTGTGTTTCAATAAAGCTATTCACATCTCTGTCTTTCATCTCTACTTTAATAATTGACTCCAATGCAGCATTTTTGACAGTTGTGTGCTTCAAACAGCATCAAGACAACATTAAGAACAGCTTCCCTGAGCTGAAGTTTCACCTTTCCTTGGTGTACAATATATAAGTATATGTCAGAACAAGTGACTAGGAGGTGAGAGGAGGAGTTATATCTTTCTTCAAGGAACTGACAACCGTAGCCTTGAGATCACCTAACTGAAGCTGTAGACCCCAGCCCGTGTTTCCATAGGGGGCTCATCCACACGCTGGTCTGGCAGTGACCACGGGATCGTTCAAGTTTCCGCACTGATTTAGCTTTAAACCTCTATGAACTGGGTCAGATTTGCAAGAGTTGTTTTTTGTGGTAGGGCACTGTGCCGCAACCATCAGCCTCATTTGGATTCAAACAACATTATGAGACTCGAGGGGTTTATCTGAAATATGAAAACACCATAAATACTCATTTTGAGAAAATCCTGCTCAGACAGGGAGCATAGAGCAGACTGATTTGTATCCTGCTAATACCATCCGGCTGCGAGTGGGCAGGGGCACCCCAATACTGCGTGTTTGTCAGGCCCATATCAGATCCATGTGGCTGGTTTGACGTCCTCCTGCTGTCAGCAATCTCGCAGTCCCCCAGGGAGCTGTGGGCTTGCACCAAGCAGCTCAACGGTGACTTGCCACTCAGCTTACAGCAAGAAAACACAGTTCCCATGAGTTTCATGTATGCTGACTGAAATGTGTTGCATATGGTCATGAGGCAGGCAGGATAGAGATATGTAGCATTGGACTGATTTAGTGGAAATGAAAATAACTAGACATATGTTAAGCACATTAAAAGTGCTGATGCATATTGTGCCCCTGCTTACTGTTACCAGGTAATTATAACTTTTTTTTTTTTTTCTTTTTTTTCAGGAAGATGTCTGTGTCACTAGGAAGATCAATTTGTAGCAGACCCTTCCTCCATGCCCACACGTAACTTCATGGGGTAGAGGGCAGATTTTAGAAAAATACTACAGATCTACTCCACAGTAAAGATAATGACCCTAACTATTATAAGCCAAGTCTTCAGTCAGAAAGGAACTTTTGCTGGAGCTTTCACTGAGTGCAGTGCTGAGTCCAATCCCCCTTGTCTATGCTCCAACACCAGCAACCCACAGTCCCAGCCATTTTCAGAGGAAAAGGACAGGCAGCAGCCACCTTAATCCAATTTCATCTAAGTATGTAATTAGGGCTGTACATCTGGGATCACTTTTTCTCCCCTTCAAAAGTTAAAAAGCTTTATGAACTAGAGGCAGGAAGAAGGGTTTGATCCAGCTTTGGGTGTTGAAAAATTCCTCTCATCTCAGCTCAGCCGTACAAGGCTCCAGAGGTTTGCACTCGCCATTTGATGGCCCTGGGGGAAGCCAAAATCTTGTGCAGTCGTCCCAGGGCTGTCTCATTCAAACCATTCCTCTGCTCTCTGTGCACAGGATTTCTCCTTCTCTCCAGTACACTCTCTTGGCCTTCTTTTGCCAGGGTGGGACACCGCAGCGGTGAGCAGCTGCTCACCTGAGCATCCCACCAGGCTCTGGGGTTTTGCCTTTCCCAGACACTGGTGTTTGGAAACATGTGTTTTATGGGAGACGTTTGCTTGCAATATTTTGCACAAAAAGAGACATCTTTGCAATCAACATGTGTTCCTGTTGACTGTTCACATATGGCAAGATTTAAAAGAGGCTGGATATTTTCAGAGATAGCAGAATTACTCAAAATATAATAGCTAATGTGAATGTGTTACAGGAAGGTTGTTCAGCTCCCTGCTTTAGGAGAGGACTTGTTTTGCCTGCCATTCACAGCCAGATTGTGATCTGCGGGAAAAACATTTACCATTCCGACCTCTTTGTTAAAGTTCATCCAGATAAGCAGTTGTCTGGTGCTAGTGAAGAGACAACAATTTTGGGATGGAGGGAAGAGGTGAAGAGGAAGGACTGGGGAACATCATGCTGAAAACCATGATGAAAAAATTCTCCAAGCAATGTATGTGATATAAGACATTTACCACTTTCCTCCAATCCTTTCATTAAAAATGTCTTTTGCCTTTCCAGTGTCCAGGCATCAGCTGAGAGACTGGAAACTCCTCAGGCAAACATGTGGGTGAGGACATCTGACTACACAGTCAGGTATGTGGAAGCAGTAGACATGACTGGTTTCTACTTATCATTATATTTCAGGGCTTAAACATACCATTTACTACCAGTAAGTAGGATAGCACCGAGGGAAGGCAGAGGTTATCCCATGCCTACTCAAAAGTGTCTGCTCCTCAACAGCACAGAGGCTGGTCAGGGCATATTGAGGGTGTGTGTGGAAGATGGGATGGCTGCACCCGTGGTTGCTCTTGCGCTGAGATGTGGTGTATCCACCTCACATGGAGGTTGGTGCGACCACTGGCCCACCAACTCCACCACTGTTGGCTCATCATCAATTCACCACTGGCTTCAAATAAGCTGGAAAGCTCAGTACACAATTTTAAAAGATTACCAAGAATTAAGAGAAAAATCTTTCTGACCCCTCCTTAGGCCTTGCTTCACCAGACTGATTGGATGACTCTCAGCCTCTTTGGAGGCAAAAATATACTCCTTTAACTGAAACTATTGAGCCAAACCCTCAGCTGGTGTGACACACTGTTTTCAATGGAGCTGTGCTAATTTACAGTAGTCTTGTGCCTGACCCTCTTCTGGGGAGCAATTCAATGTGAAGAGAATGAGGATCGTAGGGAAGTAAACTCAGCCTTTCTTTTAATATAAATCACAGAACAGCAAAGTTGGCAACAAACGCTGGTCAGAGAAAGCTGATGGAAATACATTCTGCAAGAATATGCCCTTCCATCAAGATAAAGCTGATAGTGTTGCTATTGTATGAAGAAGAAACCTGGGGGAAGGAAAGGAATTTCAACAATGCCAGTAAAAAACACAAGAAATTTTAACATTTTGGAACAGAAAATTCCCACTTCCTTTTTTGAAACAAAGTTTTGCTGCAGTTTTGGTTTGTTTGTTTTTTGTCTTTTTTTTTCCTAATTCATGCTGTAGTTTGAATTAGAAAACAGTTAAAAATTAGAAATCCAAAATCATTAGTAAATATTGCAATGAATCCCAAATATATTTTTCTGCAGAATTTTCTTTCATAGAGAGCTTAACCTGGGAAAGGTTGCTCAGATTTGGAGCAGAACCAAATTCTCAGATATTGAACTCTTTCATGAAGCAAGCATTTCATCCCCTCCACTGACCTATTAGTCAGAAAGCTTGGATTTCTTGTAGGAAAAAGGTCAGTGCTGCCTACTACTTGCTCACTGCTTTCTAACCTTCCCAAACAGTAAAGATGTCTGCTTTAGTTTTTGTTTGAGACTCAATAACCTCAGTCCCAGAGAAGTCAGAAAGAAACTTGTCTGAGCAACTTACACTTACCCACTTAAAAAATAAATAAATTTAAATGCACTAAGCAAAGGATTGCAAAATCAGATTTAGAGATAGACCCTGAAGAAACTTATTTGCAGATGGGCTTAAACTGTGGATAATAATACTGACTCACCATTATGAACTGCTTTGAGGTCTAGGGATAAAAGGGTTTATGTTAGTACTAGGTATTATTACATTTTATTGTTAATTTCAAAAGCTAGAAAATTAATAACAAGCAGAAAAAAAAAAATCTTTCAGTAAAATTAAGGACTTAACCTGATAAAATATCCCAAATGTCAACACTCTGGCGTTATGACAGCCTCTACAGCCCTTCTTACCTTGCTGGCCCTTTTAAAACCTCTTCAGTGTGAAATGGGTCCAAAAACTGCAGGCACTTGACTTGAAAATTCATAGGGATTTTCATAACCTATTTCCTCTGCTGTAGGTGTTGTCACGTATGACTTTGTTGCTTGTCATGCTGTCAGAGAGAGCCCCTACACACACTCTCACACACACTCTTTTCCTCCCATACACACTCTTTCCTTAACAGGTAGCACATACATCACAAAAGGGGGAGAAAAAAGAAAGTATTGGGAAATCAACATCTGGTTCGAATAATTCCTCCTATTTAAATTTTTACTTAGAGAACTCCCATTGGTACCGAATAATTGAACTCAGTTATTCACAGCTAAAAATCTTGGTAGCACCATTCCTCTCTGGTTTCATGTGGTGGATCGTCACACCTAGGTTCCTAAAACCTCACAGAGGATTTACGTTGCGGGTACTGCACAGTGAGAGGCAGCTCCCTGTTCCTCTCTGCCCCCTCCTCCCATGGGCAGACACGAAAAGATGCTGCCTTGCCATTTCCCCCTCCTCTACCTTATTAGGAGACGTTGAACTTAAAACAAATACACTTCATTTTGCAAAAAAAAGCAGTGTAATTAGCCTTGCTTTTTTTGGCCTGCATGTGTGTGGTAAAATGTCTAGTAATAGTTGGCAAGACTTCTGCAAGGAATGAGATTCCCATGGTTAGATCTAAAGCCCAAATACTTGGAACAAATTAACACCAGCCAAGAAAGTGAGGTTAATTACTGGAAGACTTGGAAGAGGAGGAAAATGCAGTCTGGAAAAATGCAATACACTATCTGCATGTATGGTATGTGGCCAAGCAGGATCTCTCCCTCTCTTCTCTCTCTCACTTGCTTCTTTTCTTCTTGCCTTTTGTGTTCCAACTATAGAAAATGATCAGAGCTACTGAGAGCAAAGACTTCACCTTCCATCAGGCCAGTGCCACCGATGGCCCTGGAAGCCACTCAAAGCTGAGAAACGCGGCCATCAGGGGCTGGCTCTCCTTCTGTCTATGTTTTCTCATTAGTGGTTTTGCGTTGTTGAAAGGCATCTTCATTGGAGGCCCAGTATTCCAGCAACATGCTGCTTTAATCTCGGGTGGGCACTGAGGCTTTCAAAAACACAGCATACGACCCAACAGGAGAACAGTCATCTTCCTTAATATGCTCTTTGGAGAGCAAATCTGTAAATCCTGTAGGCCCCTAAACATCTGCCTTTGGTAACGTTTTAATGGGGAAAATTTGCCTAGTAACCACATTGCCATTGACCTTTGATGCGTGAGGAATGTATACATGCACATGTCGGGGAGGGGGGGTGGCTGCGTGTCTGCAAAAACCTGTGAAATCAAGGTTGCAAAAGCACGTAGGTGGAAGATACATACTCCACTTCGGGTTACCTGTGCACCTTTAGGAGGGCTCCCTCATGTGTTTGCATTATTCATGACACAGCCCTCCACGGCATGAGGACACGGCCTTTTTCCGTGGGTTGGCTGCCTCACTCTGGGCTCAGGATGGATACTGTTCGCTACAGGAACAGCTATTGAAGATTCGGTTTTTTCTTCATTGTTCAGTTTGTGACCTCAAGCCTTACTGACTGCGCACTATTCAAACCCTGCTCTGAAAACAACATCATTTTGTTTTCTCATGGGCTTTTCTATAGCACTCATGACAATAGTATCAAAGTGCCTCATAAAGATTAATTCATCTATTTTTGCTTCAGCCCCAGGAGGCAAGTTGGTATTTTCTTCATTCTCCAAATGTTGAACTGAAAGCATAAGCCCTGTCTATACAATCATGGATGCAGTTTACAGAGCAGCTAAAGCCGTGATGTCCTCTGCAGCCCCACGACTGCTTAAAGCAGCGCCTGCATGGTCTGTCAGGCTACATCTGGCTTCAGCGTGTGCACTGCCTGACCCCCTGGACATGCTCACAAACTTACAAAATTGAATCTAGTCTTGAAGGTGGCCTCGGGGCCTTTGACAGTATAGACGTAGCCATATGGTCAACAGTGCTTCTACAAGATCCGTGGTAGGCATTAATTTTGAATCCTGTCATTGAGATGCCTAGGTCTTGATTTTTCCTCTTGTTTGTCATTAGCTAGCACTGCAGATGTTCAGAGCAGAGCTCTTGACAACCTGAGTCCCAGCTGAGTCCCAGATTGGGTCCCCAAGAAAATCAGAATCTACAGTTAGGAGCCCTCTGTGAAAAGTTCACTGTAGGTGGCATAGTTTATCATCTGCGAGGGCAAAGCCTCCGCTCCTCACAGCAGTGCTCAGCTCGATAAGGTACAGTCCCAGACCTTCCACTGCTCATCCTGCTTCCCTCACTTTCCATAGCCTTCAACAAATGCAGCAGGAGCCCAGGGGCTGGTAGCCTCCCCTGTTTGGTGGAGCACAGTAGGACACCTGTGGGAAAGTGTTTGAGCATGTAATGTATGTTCTGCACAAAAGGATGGAATTAATATGAAGACCAAATCCAGGTATTTCTTGACTTTTCAGTGATCAACATGAAAACCTTGGTAATGTTCACTTAACCCAGGGGTTGCCTGATTTCCTATGTTTTAAAGTAAGCTAAGTGTAGTATAGACATACCAACGTGGTCATACTGTGGACATCTACAGGGTCTGCCATCAAGATAGCAACTTTCTACTGCATGCCGCTGTGCCAGGAGTTAAGCCAACAGAAGTAACAGATCCTCTCCACGTGGTTTGCTAAGTCTTACAACTTGGCCAAATGTGGGTAGTTTTTCACAGGGACAGACAAGGCCCAACCCCAACACAAAAGCCACCTCTTCTGCCAAGTGTCCGATTGCACTTCCAAAGCACAGGGGTTCTAGGGCTTTCCAAACACAAAGTTATTTAAAAAAAAAAAAAAAAAGCAACAGGCAAACAATGTATTTTTCCAGGCTTCTTCTCAGAAACACTATGTCATTTTGGCTGAAATTTCCGTAAATAATTCAGTTTGAGGCAAACACTCTGTATGTAAAATTTAAGCCCAAACAGTTGAAGCTGTCAAAGTTATAAACAAGTGAAAGAAAATGTTAGTCAACAGAAATGTTAGTTAAGCTTACTAATAAGCAGTTTCCCAGCTTTGTGTGTTGCTATACGTGTACATTTGCACATATTCAATATGGGCTGATACATCAGGCTGACTTTGAAAGCCGCTCCAGGAGTCCTGCCCTGGGAAACGAACCCACACTGGCTGCTTACTGTGACACTTAGAAAAGAATATTGGAAAAGGGACAAGGAGAGGAGGCAAAATGCACTGTAGTGGCAACAAATCAATCAGCGCAGTCTATATAGCCTGGAGGGGCTCTCTTCTTTTGCCAACCCAGCCTCCAGGGCTCTCCATCTCCTTAGACTAAGGAGCCAAGCAGAACATGAAAATAAATGCAGGACTGAAAGCAAAGAAGGCATCTATCCCAACCCTCATATCTAAGCCAGGATTAAACTGACCAATTCCTGACCAAACGCCATTTAACTTTTTCTTATAAGACAAGACTTCAAGAGGGGAATCCCCAGTACCACCAGCCTCTCCCCATGCTTAACTGGAAGTGCTTAGACAGCTTCACTCAGTTTCAAACAGGTTATTCACTGCAAACTGAACGCATTGTTTCTACTTCTTCACAGAGCATCAGGGAGCATAATCATTATTCTTTTCAGAAGAAGCTTTACATATCAGAGGACATTCATATCACCCTCATTTTCTCTCTCTTCTGGAGGACACGTGGATTTTTTTTTTACTCTTTTCCAGCAGTTATGTTTTCTAATTCTTATTATCCTGGGCTCTCCTCACTACATCTTTCCTGAAGTGCAATACCTAAAACTAGAGAGTCTTCTGAATGGGTATAAATCAAAAGCCATATCTAAGCATCCCATCTGCTTAAAGCACATCAGCATCTCTCTGCTAATGCTGAGTAAAGAAACTGCGTGTGTTCTATCGAGGAACCCCAATTTAAACTCAGCCAGGAGCCTAATTTATAACTAAATTAATAGTGCCCAGCATTTAGGAAGATCCAGAATAAGGTGAGACCTTATATCCTAAGCCTTACAAAGACTTCCCTACTACTCTGGCCACAAAAGCAGAGTACAACAGAGTAATTACCTTGCATAAAACATTCATTTTACTACATTGCAAAATCTGTTTGGTGGGGGGTTTTTTGTTATGCAACTGCATCGTGTTGTTGACTCATGATCCTGGGTTTTTTTAACGAGTTCTGTGCTGTCTTCAACCTGGTCATAATTTTTTGTTCACATGGAGGGATATCTGAAAGCTTTCTTGAAGCCAAGGTATACCATAGACACAGGTTTTATCTGTACACACCAGACCAGTTAGCATATTCAAGAGAGAATTAGGTTTCTTTATCTGTAACCCCCTGTACAAAATTAGGACTTAATATGTTTCTCAAGCCAATATATCATGGAGTATGGGCCCTAATTATCAGAAAGATGTCCACAGAGGGGTCTGGGTGCCTGACATTACTGTTCCGTGAAGCAGATATAAAGCAAACTGAACTGCCACAGCTCACAAAGTACACACCCTGCAGGAAACAGCCAACTAGTAAAGAGATGGACTACTTTACATTCCAGTTAAGCCAGCCTCCCAGGTGGAGGAGCAGCTACTTCTGCTCAGAAAAGCACATACACCTCATTAAATCCAAGCTCGCTGTGACCTTAAATTATTTCCCAGTCAAGATCTGTCTATATGTCCTCTTTGCACTTGTCTGTACTTTAAAACCACATATATCTTGTTAACATTTGCAAAGCACATAAGCACAATCATATACCCAGGGAATGCTCTGTGCCCTCTGTGATATCCAGAATCTCCAACCTGTACAGACATGCACATAGACATATGACCCTGCAATTTTCTGTTAAAGAAAAAAAATGTTTCTGAGCCCTGCTGAGTTTAGTGAATCCACCGCACAGTACAGGAGGTTTTCGAGATCCCAGATCAGCGAAGCTCACTGTGTGTTATCTGTGTTTATGCACGGAACAAAGGGAAAGGGAGGCAGGTACAACACCAGTGTAAATGAGGCCAGTTACCAGCTTGTTTTCCACCTTTTTCATACCCCTGTAATGAGGTGCAGAGTAAGGTGTTGGTCACGCAACAGAAATCAGTATCAGCATGTGCTCTTTACATTACCATCTCCCTTGTGCTAAGGTTATGCACCTCTGGAAAGAGAACAGTGATACAAATGTGCCCAGACTTGCAATTGCTATCCATGGAGGCAGCAATCCCAGGGGCTGGGCACACTCAGGGGCTGCAGGTTTAGGCACATCCCTGCAAGAGGGGGGAAAAAACTTTCCCTTCCTAGCCTTCAAATAGTGAATCAGCAGCCATCACAGGTGATCTGCATGGCTTGTGTGTGCTCATGGATTGACCTGCATTAGGGAAGGGTGAGAAACCCCTGGCCAAGGCATGACTTCGATCTCCTGTCAACAAGGAGAGGGCAGGAGAGGGGCTGTTGCACTATGGAAGTAATCTTACCAAGGCATGCAGAGATCCTCCAGTGGAAAGCACTGTAAGAGTGCAAAACACTTTGATACTAGTATTACTCCATACCACTTAGTAGAAGGTAGTGTGTACAATAAATACATATTGCAAAATAGGTTTTATTTCCTTAAAAAATCATTTCACTCTGTTCTCCAAGGTGTTGCTCAAAGCACATATAGTTTTATTGCTGACAGTTTAGCAGAGCAAAGGCTGTTATTGCAGAGCTGGTGTGAGGCAGCTGTACTTGGCTCCTTTCATCACTTGCATATGGAGGAAATTTTGTTATTAGACTCTCTCAAAGTCCAGCTTTATTTCTCTGAACCCCAGCTTCCAGCTTTGAGAAACAAGAGGCTTACAACATCGGTGGCATATGAGGACTAGGACATGTATCCTTAGTTCAAGCACATGAGGGTCTTGACAGCTGTTCTTAGGTTGAATTTGTGTCTTCTTGCATAAAAACACAAAAACTGTTTCTTGGTTGAGCTCCCTTTTGTGTATGATAGGAAATGTCCACTGCATTCCCAGAGACTCTACGCTGAGCTATTTGGCTTGGGCCCTGGCTCTTTTTGGAATCCGTTGTCCAGATGTTCCTCCCTTCGTAAGATCTGGCAAACTGAAAAAAAAAGTTTAACTCAGCCTTTGGTACGCCTGTGAATGACCCTTCTTTAGATAATTTTCCTTGGGACTTCCGCAACCCTTCTGAGAGCCTGCAAACATGTTTTCTTAATAATTGAATTACATCATGAGGAGCAATATGCATTAGTACCAATTTGCTCTTCATCCAAGTTGTCAGATACAGCTTTTCAAAGACACTTTAGTTAAGCCCCATAATCTCTCCAGCAGGCCAGTTGGTACTGTTATCCTCTGAAGATGAGGGACCCAAGGTGTGGAAAGATGAAGTAACTTGCCCGCAGCCACACAATATATCAGTCACAGAGCTGCAAACAGAGTCCAAGAACCCCAGCTCCCAATCTTAAGTGTTAACCACCGCACTATGATCTGTACAGTATCAGAAAGAGCAGAAAGGACCAAGAGGCAGCTACATAACATGAGGAATTAATTCCGCTGGAGGGATATGGGGGAGGCAGAGGCAGAGGAGCAAAGTCCTAGTCTGACATAATTGCTGCCTTACTGTTCATGGGCAGCAGAATGTCTCTCCCATTCCTGCATCTGCCCTGGATCTCAGTGACTTTCTCTGTCTTTTCCAGTTTTCATGTCTCCCCTTCTCTTCCCACAGCCTCCCTGGACGTTTGTCTTTCCATATCTTTAAAAAGGGAAACTTGCCTTTTACCCAGTTACTTCTTTCTGTAAATCAAAGTTTTGGGGAAGAGCCCTAAAATGTCTGTGGCTTTCCAGCTGCTTAGGGCAACACAGTTCATCTGGAAGCGTCACAGTCCCCAGGAAGCCAAGCTCTTAACCACTGTGGATTTAAAACCCAGCATGAGTCCCCATTGAATTTATCATGTAGTACAGTATAATAAAACGTACAGCATCTTGTACCTTTGTCAGCTGCTTTATACAGAGAATTTGTATCAGAAATTCATTTCTCTTTAGATACCTAGTCCAAAAAAATCTAATCAGTGTCACAGTTTTTCCACTCTGCAGAAATCTCAGGAGGATTTTCAGAAGCTACATATCACTGTGTATTTACAGGCTACTGAAAATTCATGGGGAGCCATGTGGTAAAGGGGAGAAGCCTGTATGATTTGGCACCAGGATAAGGACACATTTTACAGATTTTTCAGGAGAAGTCTCCTAAATCCATTTTCAGGACTCAAAGCCAAACTGCCAATAAGAAAGCAAAAGTTGAATGCTAGAGAAATGGCCAATAAAAGGGAAAAATGGTTGCAAACTCACGTGTCTGTATTTTGAGTGAAAAATACTATGTTGAATCTACCAACCTTTTTTTTCCAACAAAATTCTGATATAAAGCGTTAGGAAAACTTGTGCAAATGGAAATTTTCAGAGTCATAGGAAAAAAGTCTCTCTTTACAAGAAGCAATCAGATTTTGTCAGGAAAAAAAAAAAAACCAACAACAACAAAAAACTTAATCTCATTACAAGTAATACTAATTGTAGTAAACTATGCCATAACAGATAGCAGCACATAAAACTCATAAACAACATTTCTCATTTAAAACAAGACTATAAACAGCATACAAAATGATAAGAGAGTTTGAAAAAAAGCCATACTAATGTTTTTATTTCCCTTATTGGTCCTACAGTGGCGAGTTTTGCAGGCCACCCCTCCAAGCACTGATGATCCCATGGAACATGCGTTCCTGGCTCATCCCTTCTCGGGCAGACCATCATGGCAAAGCAACGTGGTGGGACAGCAATTACAGAGTTAACAGACAGGAGTGTCTCTGGTGACTCCAGGATGCTTAATGGAATGAGTTCCAGGACAGGTTTGATGGTGCTGTTGCTAATGGAGATATTGCAATGATGCCATTTATCAATAGTTTTTATTTCCCAGAAGGGGTGATATAAACTGTATAAGGCTATGAGCTGCCCATACACTACCTTACAGATTCAGGTGGTCAGAGATCCTGCTGCCTGCTGAGTTAAATGGAGTCTTTGATAATAGGAAAGTGAATGTTGGACACCTGGTATTCATCAGTATTCTTGCCATTTCAGAGTGTCCATTAGAAACCTATATGCATGATCCCTGCATTTCGATTGTTAGAAAAATTATCTGTTAACCATCAGGAAATTACCTGTTTCCCCAGCACAGTCACTCAGACCCATTACAGGCCCTGTTCTAAGTCCTCTTCTTATTGAACACAGTTTACAAGAGGTTCACCATAATCCCTTTAAAATTAGATTTTTGCTCTTTTTTTAAGCCATTCAGATTGCTACTCAAATAAAATCTTTTTGTCTGGTTGCAGAGAGAATGGGAAGTTGACACCAGGGTTGGCGAAGTGGTATCATACATTGCCATGGGAGGGTTGGCTGGAAATTTGGGGTGAAAGATAGGTTTTCATCAGAAGTAGCTCGTTTACAAAGAGCATTTCTCACATATGGGATGGCATTTCTGATGGCAGTTGCAAAGAGATAGACGTTCAAGAGAGGATGGCCCCATAACCCCAATTGTGGCAGACCTTCTGTCCCTCTTTGGCCTCCTTTGGTCAGAGTGGGATGTTGCCCCACTCTGTACTCCTGGGACACGTGGCCACTGCCCCTGTTGCCAGCTTGCCAGCAGTCTCTCCTGACAAAGGTGCTAGATGTCAAAGAAATATTCATTGGAAAAGTGAAAGAGATGGAGCCACGGCTCCATAGTTAAGCAAGGATTTAAATCCACCGTAGGTAGGCACTTCACCACCAGGCTTGCTGAAAATGTTTGGCTGGTTTTCTCTGTTTCTGAGAGGGAGAGAAAAAGGGAAAAGGTAGACAAGGCTTTTGGGTAAAGGTAGACAGTGGTTTTGGAAAAAATATTTGTGTGGCCTACTTTCCACTTGGCTGGGCAACAGCAAAGCACATTTTTAAAGCCCGGAAACATTTTGGTTTCAGGAAATGCTCTCAGTTTAAAATTTTTGTTTTCTGCCTAATTCTCACCAACAGCACCTCAGGGAGATTGTCTCAGGGAGGTATTCAGTCCCTGGGTATCCCTGTGCGAAACTGCGTGCACCAGTCACCCTGGGGAAACTGGAGACTACAGCTGTGTGGTCCCATTGTGGCATGTACATCCCAAACATGGGTGCTTCTCTTCAGTCTTTAGAAAAAACACTAATTGATGGGTCTTGGCCCCCCTCTCAAACACTGTGGGGAAAGCAGAATTAGTGATTTCCAGAGGCTGAGACTGAGTTCTGCACAGAGGCTGGGATTGCATCTGAGCAATGTGTCTACAGGGGGAGGAATAGGGCAACCAGAAAACACAGGCACTTCAGGGGTGTCAGAAAGATATGTTTGTGGTCCAAGACTCATGTAGACACAAAAATCCGGTCCTCATGCTTGTTCACAGACTCGGAGAAGGGTACGATGCCTGTGAGACTCTGTAGCAGAGGCACTGCTAGCATTTTGATGGGGACACAGAAATCCCAAACTGGGAAGTGTCTATTCAGAGCAGAAGCTGGGTCTGCCACCCTTCTCTATCTAGCCATTGCCCTTCTGAAACTCATTTGCTGAGAATTACTCCAGAAAACATCATCCCAGCAGCAGAGCAGCAGAAGCCAGGGTGGAAAAAAACCAGCTTAATTTCAAACTATTATTAGAGGATGCTGAAGGCAACACTTCAACAGTCAGATGTATCAAGCACTGGAAAGTCTCTCAGGAGAAGCAGTGGAAAGAATATTGCTTCAATCATAGCGACAAAGCGCTAAGAAATGCACACTAGGCAGAAATTTTGCCTTAGCCAGTGTTGGTTATCAAAAGGCAGGAAGCTGGTTCTCACGCCAGCAAAAGCAGGCAGCCTGTGGCAGGGGGAAACCCATTTCCCACAGAAAACTAGGCCTCTGTTTAGGCTCAGATACGGCAACAGGAGATAAGGACTCACCCCGGTATTCAGGGAGAGCTATGGGTGACGACAGAACAATGCTCCACTGCCCCAGCGCTCAGCACCCACCAGCTGCTCAGCCCATGCTCTCCCCAAACGGCTTTACACGAGTCTGGCCTCCCATTTCAGCTGTACTTTCTTTTTTTTTTCTAAGTAAATTTAATCAGGAGTTTGCTCTCATCCCTAACTCACTTCATGTGAACTTAATTTCCAGCTCCAATAGTTATTTTTAAAAAAGGGATTTTTTTTTTTTTTTTTTTTGAATGCAGTGGGGTTTGAGGACGAAGGAAGGAGAGAAAATTCAATTAACTTTCCTTCCAGTGTTTCCATATTTCTTGGGTGTACAAGCAAAGTCATTTCAGGCATTAGAGAAGTTGTTTAGATTTGGACTGTACCTTGCCTGTCAGATCGTGTAACTGAGCTTTCGGATTTTTGGACTTAATCCAGTAGGAAGGATGGTTTCTGCACTCCACCAGTCCTAAGCAATACCTATGGGAGCCCCGTCTGCAGGGAAGGTTTCCCAACCTTGCCACTGCTCACAGTCATGAGAAGGTGTTGCAGCCTGAGGTTATTAGCAGGCATTTAAGAAAACACAGCAACAAGGAGGTATGGACTCAGGTTTTGCAGCTTAAAAATAGAAAAGGACTATGAAAATGAATGGATCTTATGGAAAATGAGCTTTTCTCCCTTAGTCTTCAGGGCAAGGTTGCCTTTAAAGGGTTTTGGAGTGGGAATTTTTGTCTTTTATATCAGGAAGGGTAGCTAATCTTAATCTCTCTGTTCAAGGGGAAGGAAATGGAAGAGTCAGTAAGGACAAAAGAATGCTTTACAATAAAATATGTAATTTCTTTTGTCTCATTTGGAAAATATATTTTTTTTAAATTAGAGTCAAGTCAAATAAAGTAGTTTTGAAACAAAGCTATTCTGATTTGAATCAAAGTTATAGCTGCAATTTCCAACAAAATAAAAATGACTGATTTTGCCTGTCTTTTTTTTTTTTTTTTTAAGAAACAAAAAAAAGTGAACTAAATGTTTTTGGTAAACGTTCTTGAGGAAGAACATTAATTTGCATCCAATTACCTAGCTGGCCAAGGACATAAATTCCTAATGAATATTTTGCATGATCACTAATTTAACCATCTCTTCCTCGGCAGAGATGAACTTCTCCAGGTATGGTGCAGGACACAGGAGTCAGAGAATGACCTATTCCATTGCATTTGCTTAATTCATCCTGATCAGTTTTCTGATGTGTTTTCCATTCATCGACATGTCTGAATCTTTTCCCTAACAGAAAATGAAAAAAGAAAATGTAATGAAAGCCAAAGAGATAACCATTACACTAATGGTACACGCCTCAGTATTTTGCTGGCCATCCCTAGAAAACCTGTGTAATTTCCCATTACTATATACTTTATACAGTATAGTCTAATATGTATTTTTTTCTACCTTTGTATCTTTCAGAAGGATGTTCAGTGCTCCCTGATGATCCAAACTTCACTCAACAAAAAGCATAGTTGTTTTCTCACAATTTCAAAACTGTGACTCTTTCTAGCACCACTTGTTAGTGACAAGGAGATCAGGTGCACCTTTCCGGGACCTCTCTGTCAGCAGGTGGAAAAATTAGTTTCTTCTCAAACAACATTTTCTTTTTTCTTTTTTTTTTTTTCAGATTTTCTGTATGAGTTATCAATTCAGTGAAACTGATAAAAAATCACAAAAAACATTTGGTGCAACTCAGTCACACAGAAGAGACTTATTCTGTGTATTTCTCCTTCCGGACTTTAAATCTGTGAATTCTTTTTTTTTCTTTTTTTTTTTCAGGCTGTAAATGCTCTTGGGAAACAAGAGAATGCCTTTCTCTCCATGTCTGGAGTTTTCTTAGGGAGAGATCTGGCTGGAGCTCTCTGAGCTGAGCTGGGTTTAGATGTAATTTGCAAGTTGGTCCCAAGCATTTCTACCCTCCAGTAGCAGAGGGCTAACAGCAAGCACAGATTTGAGGGGGTAGACTACAGACAGTGCATCCCAGTAGTGCTACTTATCATAGCACCAAACATCCTGATGGTGTGATGTGACAGCAATTGGAGCAGCAGTGCAGGCTCCCCAACCCTCTCTACATTAGCAGAGGTCTTCCCAACCCTCTCTGTAGCTTCCTTTCCTTTTTACCCTCTTTCCCTAGTAGTTTCTCTCCTGAATTTTTCTCTGGTGTCATATTGACCCATTCCTTAAGGCATATCACACCATAATGATCCTAGTTATTGCTACTGAAACTTTTCCCATAAAGTCATCACTATCACCATCACTCACCATTCTTTACCGTTCTATCTCTCACTAACTTGCCTCTCTGCCTTATAACTCCAGGAATATGCTCCAGTGTCTTTCCTTCTGTTTAGAAATCTGTTTGTTGGGGAGTGCCAACCACCCAGTTCCCCCAACTAGAGCTGCCTGAAGAGTGTTTTCCCTTTGCTTGTCTTCCTATGGTAGAGAGCTTAGTAGGCTTTACCACTACTTTAAGATACTCTTGGCAATGTGTTAAAATGAAGGGAAGAGCAATGAAAGTACAGGGGCTGGCCCTGCAGTGGGGAGGTGGTTTAGCAGCAAAACTGCTGCACCGTTATCAGTGTCAGTTCTCCCCTTGGACTCTTCTGCAGGGCTTTGCCCTTGGTGACGCAAAGCACTTCACAAATAATGGTAAATTAACCTTCATAGCCTTGGTCCAAGCTGGGCAAGATTTGTCCCCACAGTACATTTGGAAAAACTGAGACATCCAGCAACAGAATAACTTTGCCAAGCAATCCTGTGGTAAATTAAAGGGGAAAAAAAAAGAAAACCTTCACTCTCAACCTCATGATCCAGCCATGAGCTATTATCTTCCATTGCTCAAGGAAAATAAAAGCGTTATCCTGGATGACATCTCTACTGGTCTCCAAACTTTGTTTTACTGTCCTCTTTGCCTCCTAAGCCTCACCAAAGCCAAAGATTCCCAATGGACATTTTGAGAAAACACGGGACAGGAGGGGAATGGAGCAGGGTGGCATTAAGTTTTATCACCCCCTAAACTGTAATACTTTCCTTTGCGTGCTCTGTTTCTTATTCACACGGCTATAAAATTTGCCACATCCGGGCGAGAACATCCCTCCAGTCAACCAGGCGGTGTTTACGAACTGGAAAAGGCGTTCTCTCGCTCCTCACCGTAGGGGTGAGACAGAAACATTAACAAGTCGCTGTGGTTTTTTCTTTCCAGGTTGGGCGATCGGACCTCTCTTAACACCACAGGGGGGAACGTAGCAATTTAGGGACATTTTATACCTCTGAAGATTTGCAATCAGCAAATTGCCTGGAACGTGTTTGATTTCCCCACCCGCCTCCCCTCCGCGGTGTCCCACCATGGAGCCTCTTGCTAGGGACTTCTTGATGTTTGTGGTCTCGCAGATTCCTTGCTCAAGCCAAACGCATTTCTTGTAGTGCTGGTTCTCAGCCCAGCTTGCTTTACATCATAAATGTAAAAATGTTTCTTTTATGAAAATAAAAAAATTAAGAAAAAAAAGAAGAAACACACAACCAACCTATAAACAGAACATAAAAGCTGTTTAATGGAGTGCATAATGAAGCAGAGAGGAAACAGGCTTGCATTGATTTTCCCTGACATTTCACCTATTAAATTATAAGCTTCTTAAGGAAGAGTCTGAAATTTTCTTTCAGTTAATTTAAGTCCTTTAATGAATAACAAAACCACCCTTGTCCCCAGCGAGCTGAGGTTGCGTGATAGGCAAGTATCAAAAAGAAATAAGGCTTGAATACGAAGACCCCCAGGAAAATGTTCCTCCCTGTTTCAGACACCCCTCGGGCCAGTCTGGAGGCACTTCAGAAGAGATGCTGAAGGAAACCAGCTCAGAGAAAACCATCTCTTCCAGACCAAATGGGAAAGTGAGACCTCAGGCCTGGCAAACAAGCTGGGCAAGCTGCTCAGACCCCTGACTGCTTGCTCTTGCCCTCTCTACAACAGGAGCAGAGGTGTTGACCCACCTACTGAGATTACTGGAAAGATTAATTAATCTCGCAGGCGCTTTTGAAGGCAGCATTCACTCTAAAACTTCATCTGGAAGTCCTCATGCAGTAGTTGAGAAAAACTATAAAGCACACCACATAACTGCAAACTGGGGAGTAAAGGGCTCCCCACACTGCAGCAGGGAGATACTTAACAAGGGACAAGATGAAAAAAATAGCAGCACAGCAGGAAACTGAAAAAACAATGTGGGATTCGTTCCTTCAGGCACAAATGAATTTTTTTAGTGTAAACTTGGCCTCACAAGTCAGCGTTTGCTGCGGCAAAGCCACTCTCACGCAGGCAGGAGCAGAGTGAACCTAGATGAGCACGGGGACGCACAGGGAGGTCGGGGCAAGGGTCGGTGTCCTGCACACTGCCAGAGCCAGTGCCACTGCCAGACCCACAGATCTGGTCAGTACAGCCAGCTCAGAGAAAGGCAAGGGGCTGCTGATGCTCACAGAGCCACGGCATGGCACAGCCGGCAGCCTGGCCCTCCAGCAAATTCCTCATCTGAACATGGGCTGACCAGTCAGACATATTGGAACGCACTTTTTTAAAGCATGCTTGGCACTTCAAAATAAAAGGAAAATTTTGGGAGGCCCTTGGTTTCCGCTCAGACACCAAACCCAGGTGTTCCCAGGGCAGACCAAGCATGCTGGGGGCTGTCTCATGGCCCGTACCGTGCCATAGCATCTGCTCTGCCGTCACTAGGCATGGTCCTTCCCTGGTTTGTCTCTTGTATGACTACTGATGGGCAGCTGCACTGTGCTAGAACTAAAGATTCCACTCATCAGCAGGTCAGAGCAGCCAGGGCAAAGGCTTGAACATCAGCAATATTGTTTCGGGGAAAGACAGCTTCTTTGAACATGTGGGGTTTTTTCAAAGTGAATGTTAAAAAACCCCAAAGACTCTTCGATCGTAATTCTGCTAAAAAGAGCAAAATTCCCACTGCTGTCAGCAGTGCCATGTCCTCGACGTGTTAACTTGCTTTGGGAGCTGCATTGGTAACCCTGCAGAGATGTTCAAGCTTGAGGTGATGACTCTGTCCCTCCCAACTCCTCGGGTGTGTCGCTCACACGGGTGACACAGCAGAGTGCAACAAATTCCTCCTGTGAGATTTGTGATCTTTAGGGTCTGGAAGCATCACACAAAGTCTTCTTGAAAGGATTTTCTTCACACAGATACACGTTCTCCTCCAAACCACACACAGAGCAAACCAAGGCATATAATACTGATGGGAACACCAGCTGAAGTAACTCAACTGTGTTGTGATGGCTTATACCATTGTAAGAAAACAACTGCATGCTCCAAAAACCGTCCAGTGCAGTAATACTGCTCTTCTGATTTGCCATGTACAGGGACTCATTTGAGTCCTTATGACTTAATTACCTCAGAGTGCTGTAAATCAGGCAAACTTTATGGAAAAATAAGGCAAAACTTTGTTCCAGAAAGCTCGTTATATCACCAGACAACACCAGCCTTCTTCAAGGATGTATTTCTGCATTTCTGGAGAACTCGGTGGCCCAGCAGTGCAGGGTACACGAGCCATGCCACCGCTCCTCCACACCACGTGTGCCATCACACAGGTGAACAGGGATGCCACCCCCAGCCCAGATCCTGGGAGCAGCATGGAGCGAGGATGACGTGAGGGCTCACATCCCTGGGTTCTCCATCAGCAAGCCCACCAAGCAGCCCACCAGCAGACCCCACGTGTGCCAGCACAGCCATTGCGTCCTGCAGGTTGGAGAGGGCTCGCCAACCCCAGCAGCATGGCACAGCACGGCATGGCGCAGGAGCTGGAGAGCTCAGATATGTGACCAGGCCACCGCTTTGTTTGTTTTCTCATAACTTCTTGAACTTATTAGGAGGCTGGGGGAAAGGAGCCATTGTTTTGCTTTGGCTGTGAGGTCCTGGATGCTTCCCTTCCAAGACTGTCCCAGCGATCCCAGCGATGAGGACAGATCGAGGGAAGATTAAGTCAATGCCTTAGGAAATTTACAGTTGGAGCCTGGAAGAGAAGGCTGTCTTCTCGGAAGAAAAAAAAAAAAAAGTGATAGTAATGCAAATCAGAATATGTATGCATACAAATGCACACATACAAATGCAAGGTTTTGCATTTCTGTGTAGTTATGTCTCTGTCTATTTATTCCTGTATTTCTCTATTTTAAGTTTTAGGTAGACAGAGGCAATTGAAGAGTTTTCCTCCCACGCACACCCCACTAGCTATAATGAGGAAATAACACCACCGTAATTAAAGATGAAGATTCACTGTTTTACAGACAGTTTTCCTAAGCGCTTCAGAAATCCATGTGCTTACTCAGACTTTCTTGAAAATTGCTTGCCTCAAGGGCCCTTGGGGAAGAACTGCAGTGCAGCCTCCTCTGTCTCTCCTCTGTCTTTGAATAAGCAGACACCCCCCAGATGATGCAGCAGCAGCATTACACCCTTCTCACAGAGGTTTCAGCACATCTGTGGCTCATACCTCCTCTTTGGTCCTGCCCACCATCTCATTCATTTAGGACTCAGATGGTATCTGATCCTTTCCACTACCTTTTTTTTTTAAACTGAATCTTAAAACTTTTTTTTTTTTTAAAAAAAAAAAAAAAAAAAAAGCAAGCTCTATTTTAAGAGGTCTTTGAGGTATAAATTGAACCACCAGACCTAGGGTGGCCTCTAAGTCCAGACAAAGGGGGAAGCTGCTTTTTGCAGCTGGGTCAGGCTAGTGCAGATGCTGGGGGGCTGGTTTATGCTGCTTCCCAGTAAACTGCAGCAATCACCATTGCAGGCTTTCCACGGGACTCTGTCTCCCCTCTTCCCTTTCCTGTGGCAGGAGAGAGTCAGCCCATCACTCCTGGGCAGGAAAACTCAAGTTTGCCCCTGCTGAGGTGAGACTGGGATTCCTGCATCAAACCAGCGAGCCCAAGCAGGTCCTCAGTGTGTTTGCTCTACCCTGGCACTTTCCTGCTCTTTGGCACATTTGCAGGGCCCAGGTGGTGGAGCAGCTCTGTTCTGAAGTACCGTGTTGTGGGGAACAAATTCAGGTATCTCTCCACCCAGTGATTTTGAGACTCTCTTTTTATGCCTTTTAAAATTAGTGGATCTGCCTGTGTGACCCAGGGACCCCTGTAGAGGCTTTACTTTAAAAGCAGCATTTCTGATTTCATAGCTAAAATGTCAAAATCTGCTAAAACATACATGCTGGATCAGGTTTTATATACTTAGTATCCAGAGGATATTTTAGAGCAATATAACAGAGTCTTATGCCCTTTATCCATTCCTGGACAAGGGGAATAAGTGTCATATTAAAAAAGCAAATTGCCGTTCTGCAAGAGCTCAGCGAGGCAGCATGAAGCAAAGGTTCACAGGAGGCAGATCAACCACTAAATACCATAGTTTGGGGGAACAGGAAAAATCAGACATCAGGCCAAATCTACCACGTGACCTTTCTTAGAGTGACTGTAATAAACTTCAAATGATATTTTAGGGCGTAGAGAAAAAATGAGTGGAATGCAGACAAGAATAAACATCAGAAATGTGTTTAACCTGAAGCACAGAGGTCCGGCAGGCCCTTCTCATTTTCACTGAAAAGAAAATCCCCAAATAAACACAGTGATGGTACCATCACATAGCTCCCTTTTCACTCCTGTACCCCATGAAGGCCCAGGACTTTCTTTGAGATCACAGTGGTTTTACCTTTCCTCTTTGTCTTGGGGCTTACTGGGTTTAAATGAATTTAGCATAACAGCAGGCGCACGCTACACCCCTACTGTAACCAAGGCAGTGTATGAAAAACAGGGACCTTATTCTGCGTTGTTTTTGGGGGAAAGTAAAATTAGTTATTTCATGGAATTCATATTAGAGTGAAGTGATTAATTAAAATTAATTTCATAAGGTTAGACTCAATCTACCAGGTGATAAAAATTGAAATATTAAAAAGAGAGTGGAAGGAAGGAAGAATCCTCATTTCTTTTTATATTATTACGTGTTTGTTTCACAAGAAGCACAATCCTGGTGCTTTCATTAATATTGGTATCCTTCTTTCCTTCATGCCACCAATTTCTGTGTCTCAAGAGGCATAGCTGCATTTTCCATCTCTGTCAGAGACACATGAGAAGCTCGCTGTGCTGCTAGTGATGTGTTAAATGCATCCGGAAGTTTATAGTTGAACGGGTACCATTTCTAAAGCACATCACTAGACTTTGTGCCAAGAGACAGGCTTATTGCTTTTATTATTTGCTATTATCAGCTTCCTTGCAATAGCATATACATATAAATATACCGTAGCATTTCCAAATGCCTTTTGGGGATCTGAGTTGTATTCATGGCTGCTCGGGAGGTGGAGGCTGCTTGGATGGTTAAGGTGAGAGACAGTTCAGGTCTGCTGCTGTTCTCCTTAAAGCAGATGGGCTGAATGCCGAGGCACTGGAAGCACACAGGGAAGGAGGTATCCTGAAATAGTATCAGGCAGCAAAATCCATTTTGAAACAATAGGTGTCTTCTCAAGAACGCCTTTGACCTGACACAGAACTGAACCTTTAACCACTAAATTGGATGAGTTGGTCCAGGGCTAAAGGTGAAGCTGAGGCACTTGAGACCCACATGGTCTGGGAAATTATCTAATTAGGACTTTTCAGCAGTGACGTCAAAAGGAGTTCCTGATTCCACAGCTGGTTTGTAACTGGCAAGGTTTTTCTGAACGCTCAAGAGGTCTGAAAGGTCAGCCAGTCCCTGAAAGCTGGTCTGTTCTTTTCCCTATTGTGTCCTGCGCCCCTTGCTTCAGGACCCCTAAGATGCCAGCAGCAACTAAAACAAACCACAAAAATAGTTTATTTATCTTTTTTTGCCTAGTGCACTGCTAGGAAGAAACATTTCCAGACTATGGCAATTGTCAATTGTAAAAGAGGAAGTTCAAACATAATCAAAACCACTGGTGCATCCCAAACTCCCCAGGCCACAGCTGTTGGTGGAATGGAGTTGCTCCTGGACTCACAGGCATGAACCGAGCTGGTGACACAGCACTGGCCAGGGTCCCCTCTATGATGGCCCAGAGATGCCTGCAGCTGCTGGAGAGGTTATTAGCCCTGCTGTGGTTTGCAGGAATGAGTATGGACAAATGAATGATAAATGCCATGTGATTCTTCTGTTTAAACTCTAACTATCATGCCAGGTTATTGTCCATTCATCCTTATCTGCTAGCTAGATGCAGGCCCCTGCTGTTAATGGTCTTTTCAAAGCATCTCCTGCACCTCTCCAGCGCAGACCCACACATTCACACTGCAGGGTGGAGGTCTCTATATCACAGCATCTCACTGTCAGCATGGGCTTCTCCAACCTCTGCTAAGAGAAAGACTTTTCTGCAGCTGTGTCTTTCGCTCTGTCTCAGATTCCTAAATCCTCTTTCCTGAAGTGCTTATTGTTCACTCAGCCTCAGGATTTACAAAACAAGGGTTCTTCAGGAGACTGCAAAGAAAAGGTATGTGACAACTCATCACAGGTTGAGTTGTAATTACAAGAAGCTCTAACTGGAAAGGCCATCTGAGTTGTTATTTGGAGGCCTGAAGAGCTGAGGGTCTGTGACCACCCGAGAAGAGGAGAACGCCCTATTAGAGAAGCCTTAAGCCTATAAGTTTTGGACAGGAGATGTAGGTTGGTTTTAGGAATCTCATTTCCCCTTCGTTGTCTTCTCATTTGGCTTGTTCCCTATATTTTATGTCCTCCCTTTACCTCTCTCTTTTTTAGTGCCTTTGCTGCATTAGAGGCAAATGTTGAGTAAATGTTTCTTTGTATGCTCTGCAGAGAAGGACTACTTTGTTCTTTCTCTACCTTAACAGGCCCTGGGATCTCTGGGTAGCATGCCGTCTGCTCTCCATGACTAACACAGTTTGGAAGAAACAACATGCCATCTCAAATGACTTTTTCCACAGTGGAAATGACTGGATCTGTAACCCTGGAACATGAAAACAGGCAGCTTGAGTATCCTTTTGAGGCCAGACCCAGTGTTCGGTGAAGCAAGTTTTTATTAAGGGTGCAAATTTCTCTCTGAAATTCAGCCAGTTGAGAGAAGAGGCATCCAAGGCTGTGGCTTTCGTGTGCAATGGAGCGTGACACAGAGACCCCTGACCTGCCCCAGTCCCTGGCGGTGTGCACACATGCACAGCACGGCATGGGGCCAGGGCAGAGCACAGCTTCTGAAGAAGCAGAGCAGTCTCTGCAGTGTTGCCCCAGGCCAACGTGGCCACGCTGCTTGCTCATTCAGCACTCATTTGTGCAGAGCCAGCTTCTACCTCTCCATGTGAAAACACATGTTCCTGGTCCTATTACCCAGACACCATTCTCAAGAGTGATAAAATCATGCCAGTGACCATCAGCTTTGTGAATAAAAACAAATAAACCCTGTATTTCTCTAACCCATGCCAACCACACCTGCCCAGTTGGAGACTGATCTTCCTTGGTCGCATGTGTGAAAGCCTGGGCCCATCAAAGCTTCTCACTGACTTCAGTAGAGGCAAGAGTTGCTTCTAATATGTCACCTCTCTTGGGAGTGCATTCCTGGGGAGGTTGTTCTTTCTAATTTCTCCTGCTTATGAGGGATCACTGCCCCCCTATTGCTTCTTGTAATTGGAGTGGGATGGCTCTAGAGCTAAGAATAGAAATATCAAAGCTGGGTCCCAAGGCACAAATGGAAATAGCAAGGCATTGTCTTCTGATTGTGGGTCTGTCTTAGTACCTGGGGACTAGGTCTCCTTTTCACAGACTGCCATCATAAGCATCAATCTCAAGCCATCAACTCCAAAGAGGTCTTGGAGAATGACCCCAGAGATGAGGGCACAATATGAAGGTGGGTGTGATCTTACCCTATTGGTTTTGCTCTGTGGATGGGAATTTGCTGTCTAGAGACAGCAGAGGGGAACCTTTGGCTAACATTTATTTAAAGAATGAGTAAATCAACTCTCTGCTCAAGTTCTGCAAGATTAAAATTTCAGATTTTAAAAGGCAAAGGAAAGGCAAAACCATGAAGGCAAATAAAGAAAAAGAAAAAAAGAAGCTGAAGGACACATTTTCCAAAAAAGATGCTTGTACTGCAGCAGTGGCCAGTCACAGTAATTTTCTTTGTTGGTAGACCTTTCTTGGCTTTCGTACTCCCATGTTAGCTCTGGCTGCTCTGCCTTAGGTGGAGACCCATAAGACTAAGTTGTATAAGATGGCCGTGAGCAGAACTGCTGATATTTATCCAGATGAGGATTTTTCTTACATGTTGCCTTCCAAGATATTCCAAAAACATAGTGAGTGGGGAGAGGCAGGAAGCTGCTTCTATAATTCTGAGCGCCAACCACCCGTCTTGTTTTTATACACCCTTAAGAAAAAAGATTTCCCAACTGCCATGGGTCCAGATTTAAATGTTTATATGTATGGGGGGAGGCTGAAGGCAAAGTAGCATCTTCCACCACAGGTGGTTTGAACTCATCTCATGCCCAGTTTTGAAGGAGCTGAACATCCTGCATTTTCCGCTGACAGCATTCCCCAGCCAGCAATACAGGGCCCATATTACATCAGATGATGTTACTCCATGTCCAGTACTGTTGTTTGGGCTGATGGCTGAGCACTGCCTAGCAAGTGTGCAATACACATCAGGGATATGGAAAAAGCTGAAGATGAGGCCCTAAGAGTGAATGTGGAAGGTAACAAATTGATTCTGTCTTCATGCTCAGAAATACCCCATTTCCCTAGCCAGAGTGGAAATGTGCCTGCCATCAGGTGACTGGGGAAAAGCAGGAAAAATGGCATGCCCAAGAAAAAGCACCTTCTTTTCCAAAAAAACACAAAACAAACAAACCAGGTTTTTTTGCTCAGGCAACAGCTGAAGAGATATACATGTGCATGTGTGTGTGTACACATATATGCTCACATAAACACCCCCACCAGACCAGTCATGCCCATCACACTATGTACCTCATTCCCAGCCAAACTGGGAAGCAAATTCTAGTCAGCTTAGATGACTTGGTGAAAGGCTTTGCTCAAGGAAGTCTCATTCCGGCAAGATTTATACTGTCACATTACATCCTTGCTGCATTCCTAAACTTCATAACCACATTTCTATTCCTGCATGCTCTATCCCTATTACCCGGAGAGGCCTCATCCAGAATGTTCTTCCTCAAAGACCAGCAAAGTGGTGATATACTCTTCAGAGCACTAATACTAATCATGTTGGGTCAGAAGGCAAATGAAGTCAGAAAGCAAAAGGAGAAAACTGGTTTACATCCCCCTTTCATTCCCCTTCCTTTCTCTCCTTTCTTCTCTTCTTCCCCCAAAATGTCATTCCCCCACTTTCCAACCCAAAAGCAATCAAGATGAAGCAAGATAGCAGAGTGTAGAGGGTGATGTGGGTCAACCCCTTTTATATCAATTTCAGTTTCTGCTGGGCGTTCTTATGACATTTCAAAAGACTGTGATCCTAATGAAAACCACACAAACTCTTGAAATTAAGTTAACTCTTTTTGCAAAAATGCAGGGGGGTTGTCATGAGAAAAAAGAGAAAGGAAAAGGGAAAGAAAAAGAGAAAGGGAAAGTGAAGGAAAATCCCTTCAGGTTGTATTGATGCGTATAAGAACCCCATTGTCTATCAAGCCACATTCTGCCCTGTAAGTAAACAGACTGTAGTTCTTGCAAAACAGAAATGCTACAAAGATTTCCTGCTTGACCCTTTTTTGTCTTAAGAAACCAAAGTAAAATAATTCAGACAGCTTTTTCGGTGTGTAAAATCACTCTTGGGTTTTTTTCATATCTCTCTTTGTATTCTTCTGTTGATTCATGGATCAGTTGTTGAAAAATCTTCTCTCTTCCTAATGATAGGGTTTCCTAATCAGCAGAAATCCAGTATTTTTTATGAATGTTACCCACTTAGACCATGAGTTCTTCCTGCGTGTCTATACAGAGCTTAGCACAAAAGAACTCCAAATCTTGATGGTTTACTGATTATTGAGTAATAACTAATGCAAATTGAAATAAAATAAGCTATGTACAGTTCTAAAAGGAGGTAGTTCAGGGGTCCCAAAATGTAGAGGTGAAAAATAAGTATACAGAGAGAGTGGAAAATGTCTGTAGATTCCCTAGCCAGCGCCTGGTGGAAAGAGGACACGTTGCATAGATCCCAGAAGAAAGGTTGTTTGTGTGGCATTATTGATGAATCTCAAAGTGTAAGGAACACATCCATGATAAAAAAAAAAAAAAATAGATATATAGCTAAGCCATTGACTGTCAGAATTCAAGGAGCATCTGGATGATGGTCTTACTGTTGTATGGTTTAGTGTTAGGTAGTCCTGAGAGAAGCAGGGCGTTGGACTTGATGTCCATAAGGGTCCCTTCCAACTTGAGATATTCTGTGATTCTATGATTGTAACATTTCCTGGCTTATGTTTAAACTAAATATTCTTCAAATATCTAGTCATAGAGCATGTGTAAAACGAACATCCAAAGCAGCAAGCTCCACCCGTCACCAGATTCCTCTTATCAGACCTGCTGTGAGATCCCAGTGAGCCCAGCAAAAGGGTAAGTTTGGTGCTACCCTTTTCAGCACACCAGCTGGCCAGATATCAGCCCATCAATTGAAGCTGGGGTTGTCAGTCACTTAGTCGCTTAGACAAACACCTTCCTTAATGCAAGCAAGTGTACTCACCCCCTCTATGCTCCCAGAAGTTTTAAAATTTTGCTCCTGAATCTTGTTACTTGGTCTCCTGATAAAGTAGTGGGGACATATCCTGAGAACTGGAAGTTTGGTGCTCAACCCTTTTCAGCCTGCTGAGGAATAGCTAGAACCAATCTTGTCTGGTTTTGATACTGACTGGGGAAGAGAAACCAGAATCAAAAATCAAGTCAACCCTTGGCTTTCATTGCGTCTCTATTAGGTAGGCTTTTGTATGACCACTCTGAAAGAAACTTTTTGCTTTTTGCATAATTTGTCAAGGATCCGATTTTGAGCCCTCATCATATTTTCCATCCTATGACTTTCCTTCAAGTGTTAATCCCTCAGGTCCCTGTTGGAAAAAGCTTAAACTTTGGTTGAGGACAGGTCAGGCTGGAAGACCCCACCCTAAAGAAGGTAAGGATGCAGATAATGATTTCAGACGTAGAATGTGCTAAATAAATCCACTGGTGTCGGTGGATTTGCTTAGAGTACAGGGACACAGCCTGGCCCTTTCTGAGTCACCTTGTGGTCAGATAACCATTGGCAAAAGAACTGGAAAAGCCTCCTCATGTTCTTGCTTTCTAACCAACTTGGAGACAACAAAAGATGTTAAATACGTGATGACTGGAGACCTCTAGCAGGGTTTTGCTTGCATTTCTCATAATTTCTAGTATATACAGCAGGAAACAACCTCTCATTCCCTGTTGTGATGGGCTCCATAGATTGTGAAATCCTCCAGAGTTTCAACATGAGAATGTGGCAACTTCTAGCAGTACAGAGCTCAGAATCCTGGGCCTGAACCATAATGTCAAGAAAGCTGAAACTTGAAGTTGCCCCTAATTGTATGGGAATCATTACATTCATTTTCTTATAGTCAGTGTTATCCACTCCAATGCCAAGACAAACAGGGAAAGCAAAGACATAAAAAATATTCAAGAATAAACAACTTTTCCCAGAAGAAACTTCAGGCTATGGATTTCACCCAGAACCTGAGATGCAGAGACCATGGTTAGATGTGTTCTCAAGGGGGTTTTTTAGAGTAAGTTGAAAGAAAACATGTCACCTTGAGGATGGAAACTTCAAAATGGGCATTTTCTCTCCATCCCTCCCTCCTTCTGTCTTCACCAATATCCTCAGGCAGCTGGAAGAACCACCAGGGTGATCTCAGTGGTAAACAACGTCCAACATGTTTTTCCCCGCTTTTGATAATGAGTTGGTTTCATCAAAGCTTGGCCCATTTGGAGAGGCTCATGGGGAGTTCAGACCCACAAGGCTTCCTCCTTTGCAATGTGCTTTCAAAAGTTTCCAGGACAATGACATCATGAGAAAAATGCCTGTCTCATGTTGCCTAGACAGGTTTTAGAAGAGGTGTGCCTCTTTCCACTGCTCTTCTGCACTTCAGGTAGGCGAGTTGGACACAGTAGGCTCAATTTTTCAGAAAACAACAGCAGCAGCTCAGCTGTCCAGAGGTGCAATTATAGCACTTCAAAAAATGGCCTGTCTTCCAGACACCTCACAGCTCACAGCATTCCCCCACGATTCACGTATTTTTACAAACCTGATGATGTAAGTAGGAGGACTTGGATGCTGAGCGCTTTTGTTAACATGACCCGTGGTACGTGATCTACACCTTGGCTAGGCAGGGACCCAGTATGCAGGAGGTATTGCCACTGCCTGGAGTGGCTTGTGAGCTCCTGGCCATACAGTTCTTCCAGGAGTCACTCCATTTGAATCAGCTTTTACCTCCCTGGTCCCCATCTAGGATGCACTACTCATGTATAACTCTCCAACGTGGAGTTAAACCATTTAGCTCAAACACTGGTAGCTGTGTAGCTCCAAAAATCTGGGGCTGGTCTGGGATGCAAAGGAAGCCTGGAAGGAGGGGGAGTGTCAGTGGGTAGCCCACACAGAGCTCCACCATGCTGCAGCATGTCCAGTTTGTGGTCCTTCCCATTGTAACATAGGAGCTCAAGGCTTCATGGCAGTATAGTCCAGAGTGCATGTTCCTGCCCCATGGATCTAGGGCTGAAGCTAAACTCGGCTTTTCTGCTGGTGAAAAGAGTGGATCTGGTGTGGATATACCTTGGAGAGCAAGGCTGGCTGCTTCTGCTGCATAGGAAGGGGAGAAGTGGGGGGTTAGGCACCAGTGGCTGGTGCTGTGATCAACTTCACTCCTACAATAAACACACAGTGCAGCTCCTTCAACATATGAAAACAACAGTATCTTTGGCTCTCTAAACCTGTGGCACAGGCAAAGGATGTGGCAGCCAAAGTGTGTTGCATGTGGCTGCCAGCTTTCCCTCAGCCCAGAGCCTGCCCTGTGCACAACTCTCCCACACGTTATTAGCACTAGATGTTGGTAGGACTCTAGTTCAGATGAAGGAAATTCCCAGATGACACTTCTGACCTGATGAAAGCAGATGTCACAGCAATGGAAATCAGTGGCATTCATTTATATCTATTAAAAGTGCCAATTTCTCCTCTCTCATGTCCGCAGCTGCACAGCCAGGACACAGCTTACAGGACTTGTGCACACAGAACAGAAAACACACATGTTGCTCCAGATCCCCCAGAACTATACAGCAGTTTTCAGGGCTGGAAACCACTGATGATATCAAGGCCCCTTCCCAGTCAGCATCTTGCAGCAGAGTTAATTCTCCTGCCAGGAAATTCCCCCAGTCTCTGACCATGAAGAGGAAGATCTGAAGAGCAATGGGGGTAAATAAATCCACTGCTCTGGTCCCAAAACCGGGACATAGACTGCAGCATTCCCACTCCACTGCATCCCCTCCTTCCTCCAACGTCTTGGTCAAGTCACTTCATTTTCCTTGTTTCTCCTGTGTCATGGCTTAACCCCAGCCACCAACTAAGCATCACACAGCTGCTTGCTCAGGCACCTGCTATAAGGCAAGGATAGTAATGCTCACTCCATATGGGGAGAAAAGTTGTCAGAAATAACTATTTCTACAGCCCTGCTGCATGTGCTCAGCTGAATCAGATCCAGCAGTAGTTGAGAGCCCAAAGTCCAGCAAATAAAGGTGCTGCCCTCTAAAAGGCAACATTTGCCTGTTTTGCACAGCATCTCCTTCCACTCCTTCCCCTTCTCCGCTGAGTTTTCTGGCTGTTTCCCTCAAAGCAGTAGGCTGCAGATCCCTTATGGGCTGATCCACACAATAGTCTTCCTGACTGCCACTGTTGTTTTCTGATAGCTATCATAGCTGGTGGGGTCATAAGCCAGTTAAAATCTGCCATTGGGTCTGTCTGGTCAGGACTGACTTTTTCCATATATATTACTTTTGGGACATTTCATTTCCTATTTTATAGCTAGTCATTTGTAGTCATGTCACTATTCTTTTTCCCTGTGTTCTTTAACTTGCTATTAATCTATGAGAGGAGATTCCCTATTGCCCCAAGAGAGTTTATTTTCATTAGTCAGCCTTTGTAAATGCTCTTCTGGAAATCTGAGTGGTTTAGGTCTTGCTAGATTACCTTCCTCATGTGCTTACTGACTTTTTAAAGAACTCTGTTAGATTTGCAGGACTTTCTTTCCCTCTACAAAAGTCATGTGGCTCATTATATTATTCTTATGCATCATAATTTATATTGATTTTTATGGTCTTTTATTAAATATTCCTGGAACCTTCCCTAAAGGCTGTTGTCACATTGGCCACATTCAGGGACTTATCTAAGAGTTGGGGTATCAGCACCCTCCTTTGAGTTCTTCTCAGACTGTGGGGTGAATGACAGCTCCTCTGCATCATCCTCCTCACTGCTGGCTCCTCGTCTCCTGACGCTCCCACTTGAGCAAGTGTCTCCACTTTATGCAGTGTAAGAGTTGGGTGTGCCGTGAGAACTGCCCACAACTAAACACGTGGTCCTACCGCCGAGAAACAGTCCTTTATGGGGTCTGACAGTCCCCATGACAGTCTCTGAAAGCATTTGTCCCATCAACATGAGGATGCACAAAATTCCCTCCTATCATTGTGCTTTCTTCCTTTACAGCTTCTTTAATTCCCCTTTGCATTTCTACAGACACCACCAAAATTTGACAGGCTGATCAATACATCATAACCTCACTAGTATTAATTGTCCCTAATGAGCCCCCCCACCTCTCCAGAGTCCTGGTAAACACAGACTCTGTGGTAGGTGCTGATGTGATTAGCTTGTTTCCCTTATTTGACATTATGCTTTCTGTAACATAGAGGGCCACACCCCCCCCAAGCGCTATCAGATCTGTCTTCCCAACCCCTGGGTGGTAAATTAATGTTGTCATTCATATTTATCCATGAGTAAGTACTCTGAAATGCAGACAGCTGAGGGGCCCCAAATGTCAGCCTAGACCATAAGCTCCCCGGGGCAGAGATGGCATCTTTATTGCATATGTAACCAAGCTGTGCAACTTTCCAGGCTTTACCATTTCAGTTGGTGAAGGGATTTGGCTGAACCACAATGTTCAAAGATTATGTTGTGTACATTTTTCTAGTTCTCCAGGTTTTACTCAGCTTCAACAAAAAAGCTCATGAACCTCTGGGAGCCTTTTGATGAACTTCTGCTGATTTGCGGATGGTCAACCCTAGATATATTTAACAGAGCTTCTGGGTTTGCAGCTAAAGTTCAAATGTGAGTTCTTTCATCAGAGACACTCCTAAATCAAACTGGGGTCTCTTAAAGCACCATGTCTTAGTGGTGATTCTGATCCACATGTGAATTTTGCCGTTCAGGTCAACACTCTGTCAAGAGCAGATATTAACATATGGGGTTCTGCATTCACCTCCCGCAAGGCAGTACTACACTTTGCTAACTTTCTCCAGACCCAGAAAGACTCTCCTTTGCTTGGAGACAGCCACAGCACAGCGTGGCCAGATCACTTTCAAGTGACTCCTTTATCTTTCACAATTGTTTTTTCCTAACATCTCTTTTCTTCTGGATGAATCTGCTTATACAATGTCAAAGCTTTGAACATGTTGTATTAGTTAACAGAAAAATTCAACATAGTTAAACTATGCCGTAAGCTTCTTTTCTACCCCTCTTCTCTGCTGCAAAGGGAGAACAAAGGTTCTGCCCCAGGAAGGTGGGAGGTGGAGGAGGAGGGATTGGTGGGGCTGGCTGTGAGGCTGTGGTCCTGCTTTTCCTGCGAATGGATGCACAAGGAGGGATGGAAAGAAAGGAGGAAGGGAGGAAGGGAAGAAGTGGGAGAGGAAAGGAGGAAGCAGGGGGGGGAAGGAAGGAAGGAAGGAAGGAAGGAAGGAAGGAAGGAAGGAAGGAAGGAAGGAAGGAAGGAAGGAAGGAAGGAAGGAAGGAAGGGAGGGTGATATCACAGTAGCCATAAGTACTGGGTTAGCAGGAAGGAATATGCCTGTGAAATTTCTTTGTGAATCATCCAATTCACTGGAATAAAAAGACAAAATGAAAAAACTACTTAGATACGAAGCAAGCACTGCCATCAAACAAACTGTTCCCTCTGGCATGAACTGTAAGCATTCATAGGCATTTAGCACATTTTCAGAAGGTTTGGGGCCCTTAGAAGAAAAGGGAGAAGATCAGTCACACAGAGACTGTGTGTCTTTCTATGACATTTGGGTGAAAATGTTACCACTTTTAGATTCTGTAGATGGAGGCAAGTGAAGGGCAGGAAGAAGGAGATAGGTATCTTGTAAGAAGAGAAAATAATCCCCTGTGTTTATTTCTGCTGAACATAGGAGCATTGACCGTCATCTGGTTTTCTAAGCAATTGGGTTAGGAGGGGCCAAAAATGGTTTAGGGGGAGCTGGTGGTTAAGTGGCAGAACAAACATGTCGATTCACAGTTCATGCCACAGTGTGTTAAACGGCTCTAAGTAGCTTGAGGACTGCCTGAAACACAGCCCACAGCTGTCTGTCTTGTAACAGTTCATCTTTTATGGCCAATTGCCTACTATGAAACAGTACATTTATGGCACAGCCCAAATAAAGAGGCAAGTGATTCATACACATCCAACATTTTAAAAGGCGGGTTGAGGGGCTGGTTAGGTTTTAAATTATAAAGAAAAAAAAATAAGGCATGAGAAGATCAGGTGCTAGGTTTTGATTGATACGGGAGGCTGAGTTCCACAGCAGAAAACATACAAGCAATAGCCCCTCACAAACAATAGCCCCAACTATCATCCTCCACTTCTTTCCTTCCTACTGTGTGTTTCCCCCTGCCACCTCAGGAGTCACAACTCATCTTAAATGTGGGCCACGAAACTGTCCTGTTCATCTACATTTGGATCTCTTAAGCAGCATGGCCAATGCCACATGAAATGGGGCAAAAATCAGCACAAGACCAGTGCAGTATTAACATCTCATCCCTCAGGAAAACACAGGTGCAATTCAAAATGTGCAAAACCTTCCACCATCCAGGACAGAAACTGATGAGTGAAAGATGTTGGCACTGAAAATGATGTTACTGCCCCCGCCTCCAGACGTAGAGCAATAAAGTTTCTTCTAAAAGCAAAATGTTAACAAAGCACCTCTAAATATATAAAAACTCTTACAAGACCAACAAAGTTATTTCTGTAGCCAGTCTACAAGCCCGAGTTGCACAGCTTCCAGATGTTCCCCTTCATCTGGCTGCTACCTCCCCATTGTGCACCTGCCTTTCCCCTTACCCTGTAAACAAATTATCTTCCACAAGCCAGGGCATATTTTCCTCCAGGTTTAACCCATGACCTAAAAGCTTGTGATGAAGCTGTAAAAGTTTTTTAATGAAATGATCAGAGGGAAAATGACACAGTAATAATATACCCATCCTACACTATGTGTCTTATCAGCAAAACAATCGCCCACATCTTAAGGAAGCTCAAACAGCTGAAAATCCAACAGGTGATAGAAGGTCTGCCCAAAGATGCTGGGCTAAGGTCTGCAGAGATGTCAGCGTGGGAGTGAGGCCCAGAAGTTGGAAGAAAAACATGACTGTCTCACATACCAGCAGCTCCTGCCTTTTTCCCTGGCATCTTCTCCAAAGACTTACAGAGGGGAAGGTCATCCCGTGTCAGCGGTCTGTGTGTTGATGGGGTGCCAGCGCAAAGAGCATCCATTTGCCAGATTGAGCAGTTTCAGCACTGCTTTACTCATCCTCAGATGGCTTGTGCTTTGCTGCTCAAGGCTACCTATCTGTGCCCGTGTTTATGTATACACTGTATACCTTGACACAGTAGCGTATCTGTTTATTTCCTAGGTACACACAGGGAAACATCTCCATTAGACTAGGAGCTGCAGAGCCAGACTGCTGACTGCTGGCAGTGCTGCGAGTACAGAACCCACAACTGAAACAAGAAGCGTTGCTGCAGGTCAGAGATGTCCATGGTCAGAGTGGAGACGAATAGTCGGTTACTCCTTTTCAAATGCTGGCTCCTGCCCGTGTGCAGGAATTGTCGAGGACAGTTCTGCGGGGCAGAAAACCTGACTGTGGAAATCAATGCAGTGTTTTGAGAACAAAATGTTCCAGTGTGTTTGGTTTGTGATCCCTTGTGCCACAATCTGACTTTGTGGCTTGCGTTAGTCAGTTGAGGCTGTAAACAATACATGTGTGTTCTCCCACCAAAGGGTAAAGAGGTGGCTTCTCCAGCTCAAAGGGAGGGAATTTATGAAATGCCAACATTAAGCAATGCCCCCCATTTGGAACCATACAAGCCTTGAACTTCAAGTACCCTGTAGATATATTAATCAGCTCTTATTTAAAATTATTATGGCTCTTATTTTCACTTCTTATTAGGTCTTTCTCTGCAGATAAGTATCATTTGGTGGACCCTTTGGTGGGATCCTTCCCACTCATTCCCATGCCTGGTATTATCTATCCTCGTCTAAAGGGGAGATTTAATAATCATAATAAGAATATCCAGATGGCACTAAGGTAATTAAAAATAAGGGACAGCATCCTTCAAGACGGGCCAAATTCCAGTTGCCTGAGGTCTGGAGAAAAAAGAAACCTCTTTAGAAAGTTAGCCCAAAAATTGTCCATAAATTTTTATTTTCCCAGTTCCTTTACGAAGCAGTAGGCATTGGCCACCACCCAGTTTGTTCATCCAGCTAGTTCATCAGATCTAGCACAAGGATTTCTACAGTCAGAAACCAGGCAAACAAGTAGAAGCACCTCAGGACCTGGGGAAAAAACAAAGGCTGGCACCCCAGTTTGCTCTGATGCATATTGTTGCTTCTGGGAGGCACCGAGTGCCAGCTCCAGGATTTTCATTGCAGAAGAAATTCAAGATCAGATGTTTGGAATGGCTCAAGAAGGATAATTAGTGTCCCCTGAATTTATTAAGAAATGTTTGTAAGGCAGAGAAATCAAAACTGCACATGAATTGAAATTAAACCTTTCCCGTTTCTGCTCTGTGTCTCATCCCCCAGCCTACCTTCCTGCTCCCATTTGCCTTTTTTATTACATTGATCAGCTTTTCTTTCCAGCCAACGTATCCCCTCTGGGAAAGGTCGGCTGGCCCCTCTTCCCACACCCTTAGTCCCGCACTCCTCCAGGGTCATCTTCCCTCTGCTGAGCAGCGACACCTCAGAGGCATCATTTCTGCAGGTGAAAGTATTACCCTGGGTCTGCACCACACTCAGGAGATGCCAGCGTGGCCTCTTGAAGCCCTCTCTGCTGCCAGCCACGAAGAAGCAGAGGTGTCCCTGTGTGGTGTCCCCTCAGCTGGCTGCTCCCCATGAAGCCTTTAGTTCCTTCTTCAGTGGAAGGGATTTGAACAGAAGGTGATTAATTCTAGAGCCATTGAGCTTTGCACTAAACACTGCATCTTTGTTCACTAACTTCCTTCAGTAGCTATCTGATTGCTCTTATTATTTCAAAAATAGGCAATTTATCATTCTTTCGCTAAATGTAGTAGAAGCACACCGCTCAAGCTGGTCAGAATACGTCTATTTTATTTGTTTTTAATGAGGGAAGTTGCCTGTTGCAAGAAACAGAATGTATATTTTCGTTAAAATATGTCACAATTTCACATTTTGAATGTTTTCATAGGAATGTAGGAACTGTCGTTTCAGAGCAGCAGTCCTGGCACCCTCTTGTCCTGGCTTCAAAACCAACACATGCTTCAGAAGAAGGTGTAGTAAGTGACATGTCAGATAAAGAATCTGGCATCTTTATAAAAAGAAATAGTCCCAGATTCCAAAGCATAAAGTCTAATGTTGCGGCCAAAAAAAAATCATTATTAATTATCTTGGTAATGCATTTCCTTGGTGTCCCTTCAACCTATGGCAGGAAAAGGAACCACCTAAACCAACAGTGAGTCTGCTGGAACATCAGAAGTTAAAGCAAGACCCTGTCAATGGTTATTTTTTCCCTAGCTTTGGGGTTTAATTTCAGCTGGCTACTTCAGGTACCTGATCAGATTATTTTCAAAATTCTTATTTTGAAATGAAAAAAAGAATTTTAAAAGAAATCTAATTGGAATTTTTCCAAATAAGGTTATTAAGTGGATTTCATGTACTTGGTTATCTTGAACTGGTTTAATGTTGCCACAGCAGAGATGCTCTGCCAATGACAGTCTTCATTTTTCCCTGGAGAGCGTGGCATGAAGAACACATGCTCTCTGCAGGGCAGTGGCAAGGCAGCGCTGCTCCTCTCCTGCACGCTCCGGGAATGGCCCACCTCAGCCCCTGCCCATCACCCGAGCCAAGGCAGGCTACGAAGGATGCGGGGACGCACCGCAGGCTCCCTCTGATTGCTCTCTCAGAGGGGAAGGACTGATGCATTGCAGCAAGCCTGAGGATTTCATGGACTCTCTGAGTGATGACTATCAGTTTCAGGGGCCTTCTCAAGGGGAAAATGCATCGATTTCATGCGGATTCTGGTGAGAAGATAAATTTCACAACCCTTCTTCCCAAGAGGCATAAAACCCATCAGTCATGAAAAACAGAGCCCTATCACTGCTACACTGAAGCCCTCCAAAGAGGTAGTTTGTTCAGGTTGGAAACAACACAGAAACTTACAGGATGCAAACCGCACCCTCTGCGGGTCATAGTACCAGCCAGACAAAGGAATTTATCCTCTACTGAGCAGTCCTCTCATATTCAGGACTTCACCCTCCTCTTATTTGCTCAGATATGTCTTTACATCCCTTCAATCGCATCATCATGGAGTCACCTCACCTGACATAAGGGGCCAAAAGCTTGGGAGGCCCCTGCACACTCCCTGTCCAGTCAATGCAGGGAAGCTGGCACCTCTACAGGGAGAGTGGTCACCCCTTCCCCGTGTCCCCCTGTCCTCACGATCACAGACACCTAGCTTTGGTCAGGCTCCTGGCTCAGCAAGCAAGTGTTGTTATAGGTAGGTGAGATGGAGGTGGGGATGCAGTTAAGCAAGGACTCTCAGATTCTCAAAGATTCTCAGATGTGAGGGCTCAAACTGGTGGTAGCCCCCACCATTTTTTATTCTGCTCTTCATCCCTAGAAAACAAACCTTGTTTTACCTGGGCTATTCCTAATTTTGCCAGATGGACTAGAGCTAGGGCACTCAGCAAGGTAGTAAAAGACCATCACATTGCACTCAAGACTCTGGCCTATCTACTTCTCCCAGGTCTCTAGGAAGGGCATGTGGATGTGTACAAGACCAGAAAAATAATGTGTCTTTCACAGATGAAAGTTTGTCTTCTCTGTTGGGAAATATTAGAGTTTTTTACCATGTCAGAGCACTCCAGTTACACTGCCATGCCCAGTTTCCACCCCTGGAACAAGGACCTTCAGCCTTGCCCCACTGTGGCCAATGTGCAGGAGAAGAGGTATTTTCTGCTTTGACAGATGCCACTGCTGGGCCAGGGGAGGGCTGTTCTTCACCAGGAATAAGTCAGATATGGTAAAACCTCAGGAAGAGTTTTGTTTTAGAGAGGTGAATCCTAGGTCTGAGTACATCTGGGCAGACCACTTAGCTCAGTACTAGCACTGCACAAGTGAGGGTTTTTTTAGTTCAGATGCCAAAGTGAAATTTGAGCTAGGTTAAAATTGATGACTTGGCATCAAGCTAAAAATTTTTAAGTTTTGAGGGAACAACAGAAAATCTGCCCATCTTTTGTTTTGCTCCAGCTCCAAATGCTTCCTCCAACTCAAAGAGACTGGGAGCTATCTAATTTATTTTTCTCCCACTTTCATTTTTTAACATGTGTCTTTTTGTTAAACTGCATTACAGTTTTACAGTTCTAAAATGATTCATACCATTGGAAAAAAAAATTTTTTTTAAAGTCCTATTTTGACATTTTGTGAGTTTTTCCATCCTGCTTTTTCAGCTGAAACAATTTTAGTCCTTTCAGAACTCCCTTTTCCCTATAATTTGCCATTTGAAGAGACAGTCCTGGTTCACTCCACTGAAAACAAAGCATGCCATTTTGTCTGGGACAACAACAGACAACCTCAGTCTGTCAAACAGTTTCTGTCTGACAACAGGGACTTAGAGGCTGGTTTAGAAGAGCAGGATGCCTTTCTGGTGTAAGGCACGTCAGGCTTGATACCTCCGTGAGAACATTGTGCCAGCAGAGCATCAATGCCACTCACAACCCCATCAGGAGTAAGCGTACAATATAAAGAAGCCAACCTGTTACATCGGTTTAATTCCTTGCTGCCTACAAGGATGGGCATAAGGCAGTTGGGAAGAGAGGGAGCGAGACACAGATCATGTTTAAACAACTACCTAGACCTATTGGAAATAATCAGGTTTTTTTCTCTGGTGGATTATACCCGCTATGTGTCTCTGTTTGCCCCAGCCTTTTCCTGAGCTGAAGCCAAGGGATTTTTCCATGTCCCCGAGGAGTGTGTTAGAAAAGCAGTGTTTATGTTAAGGGACTTCATTAACATTACGAGTCAGGCTGTAGTACCCAGAGACTATCACTGGCTGAGCAGGACGGCGCAAACGAGCCCTTGTTCCTTTGCGTCATTGGCCCATGCAGCCACCAGGCTGAAACCTAACCCTGGCTGCTTGCCTTCAGGGGAAAAAATAAGAAGGGTAAAGTAAACAAGGCCTCTGTTCAGCTTTCCTGAGCCTAGATGGGAATTGCTTGCAATTATACATCAAAACTCGGAGCTGACTCTGAGCAGGCTCAGCTCTGCTTTTCTGCGGCTGTGACCGTGTGGAGAAAACCCATGCCCGCAGCTTGCAAGCTCTCCAGCCGGCCGCCTTCGTCCTGGGCCACGAATCCAGGAAACTCTTAAGTACATGCTTAAATCTACCATTCCTCAGGACAGCACTGATTTGACACCAGTGGGGCTTAAAAGCAAGCATGAGGTTACAGGCTTTCCTGAACACGCTTGCTTTACCCACCCCAGGTCTCAGCCATTCATTATTTTATCCCGATGACAGCTGAGGTTTGGGGTTTTTTTGTCTGCAGAGCTCAATCCCCCTGCTTCTCTCTCCATCACGGCAAGCTCAGCCATGCCGCCCCCCCTGCACTCCTGTCCCTGCCAATTCATCCTGCTCAGTGAGCTCCAGCACGTCTCCCACTCCCGCAGCCACGCTGACCCCGGCTCCTCCCGCAGCACCAGCTCCTCAGCTGCCCCTGCTCCTGTGGGGATGCCTTGGGGTGCCAAACAGCCACTCACCTGCCACTAAAGCCCCCCAAGCACCTGGATGGGGCTGCGTTCCCTCCTCTGCATCTCCCAGCCCCCGGCAGCATCAGAGCGAGGAGCCACAGGCAGGAGCAAGGGGTCTGTCTGTACGTTTGGCTGTAATTGGAGGGACACATAGACAGTTACACACAGAATTGTTTAGATAAGCAGAAATGCCCCAAGCGCTCTCCTGTCTGGTGACTGGATGCACATTTGGGTGCTGAGAGCCCCGTGCTCCCTGCCTGGCTCCAGCGTGCCAGGAGTCCCTGCCCATCCCCAAGAAGCACCCTTCATCCATGCCACCTGCCCAGCCACCCGCTGCAGTCTCTCCCCATTACAGCGTCACACACACCAACACCATGAGTCCCCCGCAAAGGAGAAGGCACAGACCGCTGTGGAAGAGGGGCAGCAAAAGGCACTGCAGGGTCCCCTGTACAACCCCATTCCCTCCCATCCCCTCAGCAGAGAACCCGGGCTCCCACTTCCCCCCCAGCCCTCCCTGATCACCAGGCACAGGGCCCTATATGTGCCCAGCTAGGACTCTAAAGCAGCCTATTTTCTAGCCCACCCCTCATTCTTTGGGAAAGACAACGTTTCCTCCTGCTCTGTGAGTTTTAAAATTTCCCGACCTCTCCACAAATCAATGGCGTGCAACCAGAGGAAGTGTGTCAAAACCATTCTTGTCCTTGCCTCATATTCTCTGATTTTATTTTATGCATGAAGAAGGTCTTCATACATAGACTTGCAGAATCTAGAGACTCTTGTGATGCCTAGATTTTATTTAGATAATAGTAAAATTTAAGGTTTGGATTTGAAACAACTGCAGAAGTAATACAGGCTTATTTCACCATTAATTTCCCTCCTTCCCAATTATGCATAAGTCAACTAGGAAAATACTTCTGACCAGACAAAGTTCCACATATGCTCTTCTCTTCTCTTCTCTTCTCTTCTCTTCTCTTCTCTTCTCTTCTCTTCTCTTCTCTTCTCTTCTCTTCTCTTCTCTTCTCTTCTCTTCTCTTCTCTTCTCCTCTCCTCTCCCCTCCTCTCTTCTCCTCTCCTCTCCTCTCCTCTCCTCTCCCCTCCTCTCTTCTCCTCTCCTCTCCTCTCCTCTCCTCTCCTCTCCTCTCCTCTCCTCTCCTCTCCTCTCCTCTCCTCTCCTCTCTTTTCACAATTCATAATGATGTATTTAATTCATAGTGAATGTGCATAGTTTTCTGGGCAGCCGTATGACAGCCACATTAACACCAGATGAGCCAAAAATTGTTTATTGTTATTACAGTGAATACCAAAGTGTATTAAGAATGATTGATAGAACACTTATTGTGACTTGACCAAATATATACATATTTAATAATAGGATGTTTCAAAAGAAGAAAGAGAAATGCTGGCAGAAAATAAATTCAAACTTATTTGCCTCCTTTTTATTTTGTTTAAAAAAAGAACTAATTAGGTGAATTATGTGGCCAGAATTCAAAAGAAACAAAAGTATTCGCTATGTTTAATACCACTGCGCTAACCCAAGGTGACACCTACAGAAATAACTTGGAAGTGTCACTTGACAATCAATCAATTCCTTATGGTCACAAACCCGTTTTAAAAAACGTGGCACCAAAGGTATTAATAAAACTAATAGGGCATTTAAAATCCCACTGAAAGACAGAACGGTGTCAGGCAGGGAGGAAGGCAGGAGCAGGAGTGCTCTGCCCGGTGTCCCCCACGCTGCCGGCAGCGAAGCCCCCGGAGATTCGGCGCGTCCCTCGTCGAGGAGTGCCCCCACACCACACTCGCCCAGGGAAACAAACAAAAAAAAAAAAAGTGGAACCCTTATTGAAAAGATTATCTTTCCCATCAATAATCCCCCTCTAAGAGTTCTTTATTAGCAAACCCCATGGCAAAACCTGACATATTTACAGCTTGCAGTAAACTTTATGTATCTGCAACAATATTAATAATAAAGAGCCGGTGACCACAGCAAATCATTCCGGCCTTCAAAATGATCAAGTGAAAGCTTAATTGTACTGAAAAGAGAGAGCCCTGACAAGTTGGAAAACCTTCCCACACACCCTTTCCAAGAAAGAGAACTTTACCGAGATGAAAAAAGTGTGTCGGAGGATTGGAAACATAAGAATACATATTTAAAAAAAAAAAAAAAAAAAAAAAAAAAAGCCCAAGTCTGATATCACAGGCTGAGCTGAGACAGAAACCTGATCTTTTACATGGAATGGGCAACATTTGGGTCTGTTTTATGTGAATTGCTCCAAGCTGTTTTGGTTAGAAATGTATAGATTTTAAGGTAAGGCGTACCGTATAGGCAGTGCAGGTCATTCCCACTTTTGGAAGACGTTCCCCATTACTTTTCAGCTGACAAAGGTAGGGTCCGAACTTTTCTTTCTTTGCTGAGTAACTTATTTGCTTTAATGCTGAGCTGGATTTGGCAAGAGAGACACTTGTATTTTGCTGCCTGATTGTGCTTTTCAACACTCTCATTCCATCTTTCCCTCCCTCTTAAGAATTATCTCGTTCTAGTCATCAACTTACAGAAAATTTTATTTTCCTTGTTTCTTCTGCTGTTACCAAAAAAACAACCAAACAGAAAAAGTTATTTCTCAGTAATTCTGCAAACTTGTCTCTGATGGGGAAAACAGGAAAAATTATGCTGTTTAGAATAGTATTCTGGAGAGGATAAATCTGAAGAGCTGCAGCTAGTTTTATTTGCCTTTCATTTTAAAAAGAACAAGAGTCAAATAGGTTTTGTTTCTTATTAGATAGCATTCACATTTGTGCATTCTTATGATTTCTTTGCTAAAAAAATGGAACAACACCTTCCCGTTTTGCCAGTCAAAAATATTTCATTGTCTTTATTTTACTTGGCATAATAGTTTGTGGGTATCTTTATACTGACTGAAAAAGAAAAATATTCATGATTGGGAAAAGGCAACTGGAAATGCCAAACACAGCATAAAAATTTTTATAAGAATTGTAACATCTTCCAGGATGTTTTCTAAAGAGTCTGTTTCTGATACAAAAAATATCAAACTTAGCTCCACTTTTATTGTTTTAATTATTTAACACTATATTTTGACAGCATCATATTTCTTACACATGCATGTTAAAAGAAGGGGGAGAAATATTGCGATTTATTTTTGAATGGCTGATATGTCCCATTTGTTGATTCAAAAATTACCACTGAAAAACAGAATAAGAAAGCTATAAAACTCTCTTTAATATGTTATGTATTTATGCTGTGCTTACTTGTCACATTTTGGCTAATAATTATGTAGCCTTTTAGAATGAAAACAAAAGGTCTTGACCATGATGTTGTAATTACGTGCAGCGCGTTCATTCCCATTCCAAGAATCGCTCCCTGCTTTATTCTGCTCTGATAATCACGCAGTGATGGCTTTGCTATGTGGTAATTTATTTTTTGTCTTCAGAGTATTTCTTCTCTAACAAGAGTTTGCATTTGTACGGTAGCATGTGTATAGAAAAAGAGCTACAAATACGTGTTGCTCTTTCCCCTTGTATGTATATACATAAAGAGTGATGGGCAGCGGGTATAGCTAAGTTTTACAGCGAGAAGAAGAAAATCCTTCAGGAACCCACTCCATTAATTCCCTGCCTTCAAGCCGTACTGTTTTACCATCGGGGCTTGTGCATTTGGCACAAAAAATTCCTCTGAGTTTGTCCCTCCAGATTTTTATCTGGTTTAAAAGTGGAGTTTTTTTCCACCGAGCATGGGGTCAGATCTTGTTTGTTTGTTTGTTTTGTGTCATCATTTGTCACAAGGCGTATGTTCACTAAACCCAGTTTGCATACAAGGCATATTTGCACTAAACCCAGGTCTACAATATCGTTTTAAATGTGTGTATGTGGAGGGGGGGGTGGCTTCTGGGTGACTTGGTTTTGCCCTCAGCTATCTTCATAAATATAGACAGAGATTTCATAAAAAGGAGGCAATAATTTTCTTTGAAACAAAATAATGCAAGCAGCAGAGATCTGCTGCCTGCTGCCCCCAAAAAATTACTAGAAGACACTTGAGAAAAAGCATCAGCTATTTTTGCCTTGTGATTCTCTTTAATTTATTTTTATTGTCTATTATTATGTAGCGATACATCTGTCCATAAATAGATCACATTACTTGCTTTCCTAATATAGCTCTGCTAATTAAATAGACCTCAAAAAAGAAATATTTTCTTGTCACATCCTCAGCTTAATTGCCTCAAACTTGGAATTTAAAATTGTTTTAAATTCAGCACACTGGGAAAACTCATGTTTTAAAAAATAAAAGAGCATTCTCTAAACTTATCATGATTTTCCTTTAGCCTGTTAAGCTTTCTAATAACCTTGAATTGCCTACTTGGCAATTTTTAAAGACGACACAACTGTAAACACAGCTCTTTCTGTATACACATGGACATGCACAGATATATATATATATTCTAAAGGCAGGTTATAAACTGCACCATGTTGGCAGCTGTCGGGATTATTTGTGGAGCGAGCGCTTTAGCCTAGGGACCTAGTGGGCTCTTAATAATAAGCGAGGGGGGAAAAATTAATGTTTTCTTTAAATTAGGACTCTAACAGAATTGTTTTAATGAATATCTAGAGCTAGCAGACAAACTCACGGGCTTCGGTTTGCTCCTACTCTAACAAAATTTCCTTTGTGGTTTTCACTGTAAGATCAAAAGGACCCAATTAACTTTTCTATAAGGTAAACAAACGAAGAACTAGAAATATCCCCATGAATGATCTGACCAGCGGGGTTCGCCCTTTTCTTGTTTTCCCTTTTATTTTTGGGGTGCCATTTGCCCCATTAGCAGGGCAGGGAGGTGGGGGTGCCCCCCATGCTGGGGTCTGCAGGGAGCGTAGCAGAGGCTGCCCGGCTGCGCCAGCTAGGGAGCGCAGCCCAGATTTTTAGATGCAAGACACTCCTTAGCACACCAGGGAGGATAATATAAACCGAGACCGCCGCATAACAGGGGAATGGGAGTGATTCTTCACCCTCACAAGCTGCGGTCTCTCCCCTGCCCACTCGCTTCGGCACAGCCCAGGGGGGCTGAGGAGCTGGGGCACAGTTTGACATGTCCTGGTGAGAGACAAGAGGGCACATGCTGGGATGCTACAGGGAGATCTGGGGTAGGTGAGAAGCAGCAAGTTCACAGGCAGACCCAGAAACACAGGAGCAGGGGTGAGGGAAGGAGAAACAGAAAGCACAAAAAAAACTTCAGACAAACCCTCTTCAGTTTGCTTCTCACATTGTAAAAAAAAAAAAAAAACAACACCAAAACCGCAAAAATATGCAGGTCCTCACCCCTGCCTTGCAGGTAACCAGGAAACCTGCTCTTTTTAATGCTTTTTTCTTTGCTCCCTGACACTGCCTCACTTGCTCGGTCGGCGGTGACAGAGCTGCGCTGCAATCCCTGGCCGGGAAACAGAGCCCTCGGGATTGTGCCTCTCCATAGGGAGCGCCATGCCGACCCCTCAAACCAACCCCGGCTCCGGGGAGCAGCTACTGCTCCCCAACATACCCTGGGCAGGATTGCCCGGCTGGCTGCCTGCGCCTCAACAAAGTCACTCCGGTTTTAGGGAGCACCAGCTGTACTAATAAATACAAATAATGGGATAAAATTACCACCCCTGGGAAAAAGAGAAGGCTTTCTGGAGCTCAGCAGTTGTGTTTAACTGAAGTGGCCATTTTGTCTTTGAAAGAGCCACTGAAACAGAGTGTCCCACAGGTAGGACAGAAGGCTGCTCATTTTTGACAGGACTGTGGAAAAGCGGATGCTTTTGGAAGGCAGCGAGCAGTGCTGATGCCAACGCTTCGCTCCCAGTAGCTGCGTCAGAGTCAGCTGCGGTTCCACTGATCCCCACCACCTCGTGATGTGGGGCCCAGGGGTGCTGGTTTGGAAATGCCGAGGCTATGCCTCCAGCCCTCCCAGCCCCAGCAGCATTCCTGCACGGGAGAGCAGCTCCCACGTCAGACATCAAAATAGCAGGGTGCAAAAACCCTCAAAAGTTTCAGTGGGCACGATGTGTTGCCTTTGGCCATAGGGTCATTGGTTTTGCAAGGCCAAGCAGGTCCTGGGCGTCCCTGCGATGATCACATCGACGTTAATTGCCTTGCAGTGTCAGAGCTAGAGGTAGGAGCAAACCCAGTGGCAGTGACACACCGACTCCTTAGCGCCTGGGTCAGATGCTGCAGTCGCCAACACCATGGAAATACTGCAGATAGACAGGCTGGAAGATGCCAGGACACCGATGTGAGTCACATACTTTATCACTGTATAAATATCTCAAAATACTTCCAAACTTCTGAATAACACAGAAATGCAGCCAGCTCTGGGACAGAGGGCAGCAGGCAGCAAACCGGAGCATTACAGAGTAACGGCAGGAAGGAAAGATTTGGCAGGCTCCCCCTCGCACCAAAAGGCATCTGTGGCGTTTGGTGTCCGTGCAAAACTACCTTCTCCCTCCTGGTAGCACCAGAAAGCTGCAGAGCAATCCTCACCTACATGCCCTCCTTTGGTGGTGCCAGCCCCAGGTTCTCTCCCTGAATGCCACCCCTGGGAGCGGCGAGGCATGAAAGTTCGCTGGCTTGAAAACCTACTGGCTTTCATTCCAGTGCCACAGCCTTGCTGAACAAATGCAGAGAGGAAGGTGATTTTCCAAGGGGGTCTCCTCATGCTGCCGCAGGTTCAGCAGCCCAGCAAAGTGTTTCTGCTCCTACAGAGTATGCAGGGGGGCCCAGAGCAGAGCGCTCGGGGTCCACAGGGCAAAGAAACCCATCGTCCTCATGCACCGAGAGCTCTGGGGAGAGGGGAAAGAAGGATGAGGACTGCATCAGTGAATAGATTGCTATTTTAACCCCCAAAACAGGTTTCATTACTAGCTTTTTTTTTTTCCCCTATTCCAAGGAGCTAATGGTTTCTTGGGATTTTTAGAACAGGCTTTCCTGATTGTGTCACCCGCAAGTGAAATTAAGAGTCTCTCCCTCCACTCCCAACCCCCACATCTTCCTGCCAGATCCCTTTGGTAAGGAAGGAGAGTTAGCAATATTCACAGATCCCAGTCATTAGGCCTTTCCTGCATAATTTCTAAAATGCACTAAGAGAAAGGGGCGAGGGGGGGATAAAGAAAAACCCCTTTATTGTGCTGAAGCTCATAAATTCACTGCGGGATGATTTATAGCAGCAGAACGTAGCACCTAACTCAAGTCAATGCAAGAGGTTAATATGAAAGGTTAAGGAACTCGGTTCTGGCTGATTTATGGCTGGTCTGTCGGCTTTTATCCTGACCACAGCTCTGCAACTGTAGCTTGGGACTCTACAAAGCACAAGAGGGGGTGGTGGTGTTAAAAAAATAATGTGTATTTAGACATTATCCCTGCCTATAAAATAAAGACCCCAAAATACTTAAATGACCAAGGAGCTTTCGTATCACCACATGCCACTGCAAAAGCAAAGCGCCCCCACTCTTTTATTCCCAGGCTCCCAGACCAGAGGGGACTGCTGTGATCATCTTGTTTGCTTCCTGTATTACACAGGCAATAGATTTTTCCCAGAAGCTGGGTTAAAGCGCGTCGTTCTGAAAACTGCCCAAGCTTAAAGCCTCCAAGCTCCAGGAAGCCCCTCTGCCCCCGGAACAGGCAGAGATGCCTTCACTGACAATGAAATGATACCTTGCTCCAAGGATGAACTTGTCTGACTCCAGCATCCAGCCATTGCATCTTAGGATGCATTTTCGCTTGCAGGATGGAAAAACTCCATGTATGTAGACATTGCTGTTTGCAAGTGTGCATAGCCGGTGATCTCCCAACCTTTTCTCTCCAATAAGATGACCGGATCATGCTCTACACAGCCTCCTGCTATGAGATTTATTTGCTTGCCGTGTCAAAAATCTTTTCAACTTCCTCAAGCGCTTGCACAGCCACAGGAGAGCAGAACTGGGTGCAACATTTGAGTAGCAGCCTTACCAAGCATTGTATAGTCTCTGCTCCCAGAAACAGGCAGCGTTACTATTCGTGTCACACTGATATTATTTCCATTAAAATCCATTAACAGATTTGCTTTTACTTTAAAAAGTTCCGTCTTAATTCCACATACTACAAGTTTTTAATCAGGCAGTATTAAGACAGGCATTGTCAAGAAATAGAAGTAGGCAGATTTAATGTAAGTTGGCTTTACCAAGCAAGCTGTATTCCTGTTTGAAAAAGACAAACAGTTCCTCTTACAAGATCCATTCCTGTGAAGCCACGTATTGGCAAAAGACTTTTGTCCGTGCTGTTCATCATAACCATTGCACTATTTAATCCATGACCGCTATCAGACTACTCTGTCTATAGCTCCCTGAATCTTCTCTTTCACTTCCAGACTTTGTATTGTTTATGCCTGGAGTCTTGTGGATTTGCCCTAGATTTACCTCTGTGTAACTGAGAGCCCATTCTGGCCAACTGGGAGCAGTTCTGTCCAATCATACATGATGGAGAAGGGACATAGCAAGGATACTTTTGCAGTAATATTTTTCAAAAATGATCCAAACCCACAAGAAATTCCTGTGCCTGTAAGTATATTACTTTGTCAGAGAAAATTGGGTTTGTCCTTTGATTTTTTTTATAAGAACATCTGTCTGTCAAAAGGTTTGGGGAGCTGGGCTTCATTAAGGCTCCAGCCCAGTACCAGCCATGAGTTTTTCCCGGAGGAAGGACTGGGAGCCAGAGGTGACTCTCAGGCCTTTGGTCTTCCTCTCTCTGCTGTGCAGGGCAGGGGGTAACTAACTCAGCCACCTTGGCCAGGGCACGGTGTCCTCACAGCAACTGCAGGAGCCCTTGGCCATCCTGGTCTTCGCCTGTGCCGTGCAGAAAACCTGCTCCCACGGTTGCCATTCCCACGCTGCTTTTCCAGCCGCTGCCTCCCAGCACAGCACAGAAAGGATGTTCATGTACCAGCTGGGCAGCAGCACCAAGGGGACAGTGTCACTGTCTGTTTGCAAATGCTCCCCGCACCAAGGATACGCTCCCAGTCAAAAATAGCCTTTGGGTTTACATGTGTTGGCTAAACAAATCATAAAGCTTTTAACCCCACTTGAAACCTGAATCTCCTGAGGATTTCTGATGAGAGAGAGAGAGAGAAAGGTACCCTTCTGTATTCGGGAAAGACATTATTCATTGCTTAGCTGTGTACTAAGCTTTTTGTTTTCAGTTCGCTTTCTTTTTGGTCAGTTATGGTTGAATGAGCTCAGATTTTAATATCTGCGTGTTTATGCTACTATCCACTGCTCCTGCTGCTTCTGGAGAACAGTGGACATTGGTTCATGGCCCATATGAGGCAGAGAGAGAGAGAGAGAGAGAGAGGAAAGAAAATTAACTTCAGACTATTCTGTACCCAATTTTTGAAGACCAACTCATGAGCATATTCCTGATTTTGGCTCTTAAATGATTTGCATAATACTCAAAGGACTTAAGATGTACAAGGATCTTTAAGAGCTATAGTGCAAAGGTGAAGTACAGAGTAACTTTGCCAAGTTATTCTCATCTGGGAAACGAGGCATTTGCGTAAAGAACTGTAAGTTTTGTACACAACTGGTAAGATGCTTAAATGCTCAATATATAGTATTTCAAGTAAAAAAATATAATTTCTCCCTCTCCTCTCGCCTTCCCTATCATTGCTTGACATCAATGGTTAGAGGCCTTGGCAGAAAAACTAAATCACAGATAAAAAAGTAATACAAACAGAAAGTCTAATCCTGCTGCCAAGGAGCTGAACAGCAAAACTTTTATTGACTTTAGTGCAGGCCAGTTTGGGCCAAGCACACAGAAATCAGGACAAGTCACTATGTAGGTTGTGTGAGCGACAGAACAGAGTCTCAGGGCATTAGGGAGAAGATTTCTCTTTGGAAACATGTCCACCCTAATGTTTGAAACACTGGAGTTTCATGTGACTAAGAGAAGGAGACAGTTCCCAAAACTCAACTTTCCTCACCAACCTGGACATATGTTTCCTGGACAGCTCCAAAAAATACATATATATCTCTTTTTAGCAGGTCAAAAAACAAACTTTAAAGTCGATGTGTCTGTACTGATTACACATATGTGCATGTGTACTTTTTCTGGAAAGATGGACTGGAGAAATGAGATTTTTGAACACTTGTCAGAACTGTTGAATGTTCTGGCACCCTTCAGCTCAAATATCTCTTTACAGGTCACTGGTTTAATATAGTGAGCAACCACTACTGTAGGGAGGCCTTCGTACTCTTAACAAAGTAATCTCTCAAGATTTTTTAAAATCAGTACAAAGCCCTTGAATTGGCCTCTGGTTCTGTAAGGAGGCAACACAAGTGGTATATCCTCAGCAGACATGAATAGCAACATCACTGCATTGAGCTTTACTGGAGGTTTTTTTCTTCAGTGGATTAATTTAATGTCCAGATAAATTCGGTTCCCCATGACCATAGTTGCAACTCAAAGGACCAGGGAATAATCTTGCAGTCCCGGTCAAAACCCCACCATTTATCTTTTTCTGCTGTAGTTATTTAGGAGTTTCAGAGAAAGCCAGTCTGAAAGGATCAGCTTAGCAAACTGAGGCTAGCTTCTGTTAACAAACCAAGAGAGTGCCTGGCAGTCTGTCCTGTGGAGGTATGAAACAGAGGTCAGGGCCAAACATCCAAGAGGACACCACCAAATCATCCCCGCTGCCTCTTGCAGCAGGTTTCCCGGGCAGCTGCCAAAGCCAGGGCACGAACTCAGCCTGCCAGGCTGGCACCCAGGGTAACACAGAAATGATGTCCCTAGGGAGGGAGAGCTGGACACAAGGCAACAGAGCGAGTTTCGCTTCACCCTTTACTGTGGAAGTAACCAGACTCTTTGTTTCCGTGGTATCTGTGAGGTCTCTGTTATCCGTGCAGTTCAGTGATCTCATCCTTGCTGCTTGTCCCGAGGTAAAATAAATTTATGGATTTAAAGCGACTGAAGGTTTTTAAAACAAATCTCTTCTCGTCCCTCAAGAAATCTAAAAAAATCATATTTCAGCTTTCTGTTTTGTTTAAATGGCATCACACAAGTCCACTGCCCTCCCGGAAATATCACCCAAGAGCTGCCTTGAATATGAGCTGGAAGAGTGCTGATGCAGTTGAAGTAAATCACGCCAGTCATCCAGAGTGAACTGTTATTCCCATTCTCCTTATAAAAAGAATATTAACCTAGTAAAAAAAAAAATAATAATAATACAGAATAAAATGCTGAGTTTCTTGGAACTGGCTATCAGTCCACTGGGTCAGTTTAAGGTTTTTAGTGAATATATTTCCTTTGTGTTGCTTGAGGCCTTGAAGAGGAACTACTATACCTCTTCCAATATTTTGCAGTGCTGTATGTTGTATAAAAAAAGAAATCAGATGGACACACCCCTGGACTCTCTCCTCTTGTCCAGGCTGGCTGGGAGTCTTGCTGATCCTGACTGAATGCAATCAACCCAACCCCATGCAGCCCTCCTTCTGAACCAGCATTAGCCTTTTTAAGCATCATTAGATTCCTCCTTTTTTGAATTGAGGCAAATACAGAGGAGTCAAATGCCTTATGTGAATCACCATGATGTCATCAGAGCCATGCCAAATTCTTTAAGGTGAAACACCACCCTGGGTATTCAGTGCACTAAGAATTCTGCTGGGAAGGAAGATGGGAAAATATAGAACAGGTAAAAAGATGTGTCTTAACCCTTCTAGAAACAGCAGGTTCCTATTTCAAACCCATGAGGTCACAGACTCATGCTTTTCTTAAAATGAGTCAAAATGTCCCAAATACTATTCACTGAGCAGATGTTCTCCAGTTAATAGCAAAGTCATGTTTGATTAATAGTGTTTTGCTGGCATATTTAACAGACTTGCCCTACAGAGTTGTAGGCTGCTCAATTGAATTTCTGTTCAAGAGGGAAAAGAAAGCAAAGTACCAGCTTCTAGGTGTAAAACTAGTGCTATCTTCACTGAAGCCACCCATCAGCACTGAAGTCAATAGAGCAAACAACTTGAAGTAAGGAAAAATCTGACACTTTCTAGCCCTATTCTGACTGCAAATATAGTTTTGACAATCACTGGCAAGGAACTAAGAGCTGTTCCCGTTCCTGTGAGTAGGGAGCTTGCTGGTGGGCAGCTCACCATGGCCATGAGCCTATTGCTTCCAGTAAAGTAGGCGTGAGTTCACTCACCTCATGTGACATGCATGTGGCTAGGATTAATTCAAAAGGAAATAATCACATTAGTTCTGAAAATGGAGATCAGCCTTATTGACCCTCATGGGCAATGACACCTTCACCCTGATAGGTGTGCTCGGAACCAAGTCTTGATGCTTGTTTTGTTCCACTGAATAGAGCAGAGGCCCTCTGGAAGACACCATGGGCATGAATATTTTGGCCCTCTGAGATTTGGGGTTTTTTTGTCTTTGATTACTTGATGTGACAGGATGCAATGCAGAATTCCACTCAGATGGTATGGAAATTTCAAACAGTTGCAGACAGCACAGAGTCCCTTTGAGGAGAAGCAGGACCTTGTAAGGTGCTCTGAACACTTACTCACTAATCTGTTGTATACATCAAAATATAAGAACTGATGTGAGTTGATAGATCCCTTCACTCCTGGAAATCATGACCATAATATATAATTTATTAGATATCACTTGCCCAACGAACCTAGTGTCATAAGCCAAACATCACAGTTGGAGGTTCAATTTACGGAGTAATTTTGTCCATAGACAGCTCAGTGTTGGGCGTGAGGTCAAGAGCAAGGATGGCGTGACTGCAAGAAGGGATTGAAATCACCCCTGCACCACTAAAGCAGAGCTGGTTGGTGACAATTCTGTGCCATTGACCCAAGGCAGTGAATCTTCCTGATTTCTCTGCAGAAAAGTGGGGAGAAGTGAATACCATATATAAGTATTCAGAGACCAAAGAAACCCTGTGGAAAGGGGAGCAGTGGTTGAGCTGATCGAGCCTTCGGGGGCCAGTGGAGTTTGTCCTAAGTGAGTGTGTGGAGGAACTGATGGTTCATTGAAACATCGCCGTAGCAATGTGATCAGTCTGAATCTGCTTGGGGACTAGAGTGATCTGGGGAGAAGAATCACAGAATCACGGAATTATCTATGTTGGAAAAGACCTTGAAGCTCCTCCAGTCCAACCATCAACCCAACATTAACAGTTCCCAACTCCACCAGATCCCTCAGCACTATGTCAACCGGACTCTTCAACCCCTCCAGGGATGGGGACTCCCCCCCTGCCCTGGGCAGCCCATTCCAGCGCCCAACAGCCCCTTCTGGAAAGAAATGCTTCCTAATATCTAGTCTAAACCTTCAAACAACAGCTGGATTAATAAACACAAAGGCAGAGATACAGCCATCCCAGCATGTTCCAGGGCTACTGGACAGGGAATGCAAGGCAAAGCGTGCCTTGCAGAAAGGGCAACGCAAAAACTTCTGCAACACTTGATCTGGTTACTCCTTAAGACCTTTGGCTTTTTTCTGGGCTGATGCACAAAGATGGGTTTCACATGCTCTGGATGTGGAGCTCTCCAGGCTTAGCTCATGCAGACTTCACACACATGCACTCACTGCGAGCCTGGGACACCTCTCTCATGAGTTAGCAACCTGGTTACGTAGTGCTGCTGCTCTCAGCACATTTTTGTTAACCACATCTGAATCCAGTCGAATTCAAGGGTTGCTACTTCTGGGTAAGCAATCAGAAGTTTGAATCGCATCTGGGTAAATATTCACCATTGTGTGAGGGTTTAAGCTACTCTCACCAGAGTCGGGAGTCATCTCTGGGAGCATTCACAGCGGTTAGGAAATGCCCGTGGCTTGTCTGGGTGTACCAACATCTGTCCGCATGGTTTCGTCTTTTTTCAGTGGCAAGTGCGGGCTCAGTGCTGGCTCACGTGAAGGACTGGTGGCTTCACAGAGAAGCAGGTGCTCTGAAAACTTTAAATAGCTCTGCCACGTACTTCGAACATGACTGGCAGCACTCCTAGTATTCTGCCCTCCATTATTTAGCCAAGAAGCCTCAGTCTTTAACTTCCAGACTTGGCTATTTCAGCCTCCAGCCTTCATATGTCTCAATTCTTTGGAGCATCCCATCACTGAGCCTTGCTTAACACAGGTACAGCCCCCGGGGTGCTGTTCAAACATGCCAAGGGAGGAGGACATAATGAGAACCCATGGCAGGACATCTGTAATTTAAGCCAGGATTTGAACCCAGGCTTTGGCAGATGTCTAGGAGAATTTTGCCCAAGTGTGCTTGTTTTCCTCCTTTCTTTTTCCAAGTGTTTGTTTCCCAGTTTGCACTAAATTTTATTGAAAACATCAGGCTAATAGCAATGGGGAGAGTGGTTGAGTAGATTTTGCCTCTTTTTCCCTTTTCTTTCTGGAATGCAGCCATCAAAATAAACATTAAATACAAAATGCTGGGGCTTGAGTTATTACTTGTGAGGGTGCTGGGAGGGAAATTTATAGCAACATTACTGTGTTTTGCTAGAAATCTCTTAATGCACCAAAGTGGAGAGGTGTGTGTGTTTTTTATTAAAATGTTACACTCTATAAATCTGAGCAGCAGGGAGGACACAGGTGGCCCTGGGGCTCAGCTGACCCGACTGTCATTTCTGACTCAGGGAAGGTCTGTCTGTCTGTCCTCCCGTCTGACTGTCCTCCTGTCTCAGCATCACAGGCTGTCTCCGTCCCAGGCGGCAACGGCTGTGGGGGCTCTGCATTAGTTTCACTGCTGTTATTGTTGTTGCTGTTGGGTTTCCTCCCTCTTTTTCATCCTTCCGATCTTTAAGCCACCAAAGATAACAAGTCACACTGAGCCGTTGCTCCTCTCTTGATAGTGGGTTTCCTAACGATGTCATTCAGACCCGTCTCCTTTTTGGATTTTCTCGGTGACTTTTGCCCCTGTCCTGGCTGCAGTTGTGTGCTGATGAGAAGGTTTTGTGGGTGGATGACTCCTAAAAGCTGAGGATGGCTGCTGGGCAGAAGTCTCTGGCTGTGGCTGGGCAGGACTGTTGGCCGCGCAAATTTGGAGACTGGGTGCACATCACCAGGGTTTCTGACTCAGTCATCTAAACTGCAGCGGCCTGATTTCTGCCCCAGCTGCTGCAGCTTTCGCTGGCTCCAGGGGAAGCTGGAGAAGCTCAGGACCTGGGGAAATCCCAGCCACTTGTGTGTCCCCTTGTGGTACTTCTGCCTGAACCACGGGGGCTGGCTGAGCCGCTTGCCTGGGGGGGTGCCTGGTGCTGCTGAGAGGCGCCGGGGGAGAGGGGCAGAGACCCGCCCGACTCCTGGGCTCTTTCCCAGGTCCTGTCGATAGCAGATTTTGTGGCTTACTGTGAGTTCAGGCCATCACTTGTTTCAGACTCAGTTTCTCTGCCTTAAAACAAGGGCACTTCCCTCAGTGCGAGACTTTACAAAAAACAAGTGGTGTCCTCATGGGATGTACAACCAGGCAGCCCCTCAGCCCACTCCACCAACTTGCAAAATTTTAACCCTGGGCCATTCTGTGGAGGGAACCGATTCTCCCTTAATTAGGCATGGCTCTGACACAATCAGCCCTGGTTGAATTTTTTGTGGGAGCTAAAAAAAAAAAACAAAAAAACCCAAAACCAAACAAGGTTCTTGGAAGGCTTAAAAAAAAAATAAGCAAGCAACCAAGTAACAGAAAAGAAAAGGTCACAGTTACGGTCCAGCCCGGGCCCCGCGGCCGGTAGTAACGGGGCAGGGAGGGGGCGTCGGGCGGGCTGCGTGCGGAGCATCCCGGGAGAAGAAGCCGTTGTTTGCAAATCCCCTTGTACTGCTCCTCTCCCTTTTCAGGTCTTTTCTGCAAAGGACTTTTCCACCGCTTGCCTGAACTCTTCCTGCCCCCACCTCAAAAAAAAAAAAAAAACAAAACCAAAAACAACAAACCAACAAACAAAGAAAAAAAAAAACCAACATAAAAAACATGTTCCCTTTCCGATACTCCTCCCCGAATTAACCTGGTGAAGAAAGGCGGGGGGGGGGGGGGGGGTCCTCCGGTGGAAACCGGCGCTCTGAGCAGCGGGATGGGGCCAAAGCCGCTGCCGCGGCCCCGAGCCACGCGTGGGAGCGCCAGGAGCACCGTGGCACGCTGCAGCCGCTGCCCTGAGCGCTTTAACCGGGATGGGTCGTGTCGATTTTGGCGCAAATAACATGTAAAATAAGTTCGTGCATGGTGCGCTGACCCCCTGACATGTTGCTGTGCTATCTGTAATTGGGACGCGATTGTAATCAGAAAAAAAAAAAAAAAAAAAAAAAAGTCATAACGGTTATTATTCTTAGCAGTGGATCAGGAGTTGCTTTATTTGAGGAAATCCGTTCTTGTTTGGTTTAGGGATGGTCTGGGGGAGCTGCTTGGAGACGACAACGAGAAAGGTGGATTTCTGACAAACGACCCGGGGTGGAAATATCTGTCAGAGCGTCAGGCAAGGAGAGGAACGAACGAAATTCAGCGGCGGGGCGGTACCGGGGCCGGGGCTGAGCCGGCCCCTCGGTGGCGGGGACGCCGAGCCGGGCACCGCGGGGCGCGGAAACGGGCGCGGGTCTGCCGCCGCCTCTCCGCGGCCTGGGGTCGCCTTCCCCTGAATGCCTCATATGTGTCGTTTTAAAATATTCACGCGTCCTTGGGAGCGCTTTTCGGCAGCTCCCGGCGGCAGGGCGGCCACCAGCTGCTTGTCACCGAGGGATGCTGGAGGCGGGTGTCCGGGCTGGGGCACAGGCGTCCCCCCGGCCCGGGCGGCTGAAACGGGCTCCCAGCAGCGGGCTGGGGGCGAGGGGGGGTGAGGGGGGAGCTCCCCCCTGCTCGGCCTGCCCCAGCGTGTCCCCCACCCTCGCCGCCGCCGCGGGCTGTCCCGGCTCTGCCCTTCGCCTCAAGGTCAAGGGGAGCCGCTCCCGCCGCGCTGACAGGTGCACCAGCTGCCACTGGATGCCTTCGGTGCCCAGCCTCCTCCTCCTCCCCGACCTCTTTGTTTCGGGCGCAGGGCACAGAGGACATTCCCGTGCCGGCGCACCCCACCGGGAAATGCCTTCCCCCCGCGGAGCATCCCGGCCCCGAAAGGTCCCCGGCGCCGGGGGCTGCCCTTGTCCCATCCCCGGGGCGACAGCTCGGCGCGGCCGCCGGGATGGTACCCCGGGCTCGGGGCCGCCTCCCCGGGCCCCCCCTCCGCTGCCCCGCCGGACCCGCCGCCTCCCTCCGCATCCCCGGGCTCTGCCCTGCACCCTCCCGGGGGACACACTCCCCCCCCCCCCCGCCCCGGGAAGGGCCGCGGGGCAACCCCGGCCGCTAGCCCGGCCAGTCGCTCTGCCCCCCCTTCAGCCAGGGCTGCCGATTCCAGCAAAAAATAACCCCTGACTTCAGAGCGAGGTCTGGCGAGGTCACACGCACACGGAAAATATCGAGGAAATTAATAGCAAGTGGATTTTTCCCCGCAGGAAGGAATTTACAGATAGCCACTAAAAATTTCAGTCCTGGGATGGCATATTAAATATAGATACACACACACACACACACACACACACACCCCAGATCATGTTCAGGGGTACTTGGAAGCGGGACGAAAAACGCGGCAGGGCTTTAGCCCAGCCCGGCGCGACGGCCTAAACCCAGACTAGGGTCCGAGGGAGGCCGCCGGCCTAAGCTCCCCCGCCTGGCCCAGCCCGGGCCGGGACACCCGTGTCGGCCGGCTGCGCTCCGCCGCGCCCGGCGCTGCCCACCCGAGGCGCGGAGCGGAGCGGACGGGGCGCGGAGCGGGGCGCGGGGGGCGCCGGGGCCGCCCCTACTCCGCCTTCCCATTGGCTCTCACGTAGTGGCGTCACCGGGGCCCCCGCGAGCGCGATGCCAAAAGCAGTGATTTTTCCATGGTTTTGGGGGGATGGTGTGGACGGGACCGAGGGGTTGGTGTTGCTCCGGGGATACCGGGCTCCCCTGCCCCCCCGGCCGCCCGTCCGGCCGCGTCCTGGCCTGGCCGGATCGGGCCCAGCAGCCCTTCTCCGGCCGCGGCGGCCTCGGGGGCTGCACGCAGAAGCGGGTGAATAAATGCCCTCCGCCGCCTGCAGCTTGAAGCGAGCGCGGCACTTCTTGGGAAAGAAAACTAAATTAAAAAAAAAAAAAAAAAAAAAAGGAAAAAAGTTTTAAAAAAATAAATTAAAAAGTAAACAAAATTAAAAAATAAAATAAAAAAGTAAAAGAAGAAAGTAAAAGTAAAAATAAAAGAAAAGCAAAAGAAAAAGTAAAATAAAAAATAAAAATAAAAGAAACGAAGAAAGTTAAAAGAAAAAATGTTTTTAAAAAAGAAAAACTTAAAAAAATAAAGAAAAAAGAAAATAAACGGAAAAAAAACATCAAAAGAAAAGAAATAGCTTGTCTAGGAAAACCGAGCAGAGCCTCTCGGCCCGGAGCTCTCCGCCAAGCCCGACCGGCGTTCCCGGGCCGCTGCTGCCGGCCGTGCCCAGCGGGGACCGGGCCGAAGGGCCCCCGGCTCGCCCCTTCCTCCCCGGGCGGACACCCCCCGCACCCCACAGCGTGCGCCCTGCGGCCCGGGCCCCGTCGGGCGTCCCGGGGCCGGTTCGCCCCGCACCCCGAGGCCCAAGCAGGTGCCCGCTTTTGGTGCGAAGGTGTTGCGGATGCAGAGCCACGCGTGGCTGCGCACGCCTCCGCACCCGCGTGGGGCAAAGCTTTGTCCGCGCAGCGGTAGGGCGGGCCGGGCCGGGGGCAGCGGGGCCTTGGGGAGCCGGGGGCTGCGGGGCCGGAGCCCGGGGGGTGGTCAGAGGCAGCGGGGGGACCCCGGGGGACGTGGGGAGACGAGCTTTGGCCGCACACGCCAGAGGAGCAGGGGCCAGCCTGGCCCGGCTCAGAGCCTCCTCCTCCGCTTTCCCCGGGAAGAAGCGGAGCGGGGTCAGCTCCGGTCCCCCGCAAACCTCTCCGCGACACGCGGAACGTGTTTGAGTAACAACCGACATCATTGCATATGGGCTGCATAGACATTTATCCCTGAGGAACGGCGCCCAGGGCAGGAGAGGGAGACTAGGAGAGCTCCACTCCCCGAAGAGAGATGCAACGCTGGGAAAAAAAAAAAAAAAAAAAAAAAGGGGGGAAGATTAGCACGAATCTTTTTTTTCCCTCGCTCCCCCCGAGCAGGGGTGTTATAAATAGGTCGCCTTCAGATCTCGGCCCGGTACAAGAGGACCCCGCAGCTCTGCAGTGACCACACAAACCAGCCCAACGGGGAAACAAACCGGCGGTGGTTTCCAAGAGCGCGGCTCTGCCAAAGAGCCGGGAGGGAACGGTGTGAAAGATCCCCCCCGCCACCCCCTCCCCAGTGAAATGACCCCACTCCCTGAACCGAGGTATTTACTCTCCCACCGCCCGGGGGTAGCTGGGGGGGGACCCGCGGTGCGGGACCCGGCACCCCGGAGTCCCGTCCTGCCGCTCTCCAGCCACCCGGCCGCAGCCACCGGGGCCGAGCGACCGGAGCCCCGGGAGGACGGTGGAGGCATGGGGGACCGGGGGGGCACGGGGAACACCCGGTGGGTTTCTCTCGGCGGTGGCTGGGAAAGCGGAGAAGCGCGTTTCTGCCTCCTCCCCTCCCCGGCCCCCTGCGAGAGCCGGGCTGGTCGTCGCAGCAACGGTGTGCAGGGACCAGCGGGCACCTCTGCCTTTTCCCTGGACGTGACACAAGCCTAAGTGTTTAAATCGAAGGGCAACAAAGACCTTTTTTTTTTTTTTTTTTTTTTTTTTTTGTGTGGCAGAGACCGAGCTGCGGGGTCCGCCCGTTCTCGCTTGCGCCTGGCACCGGGTCCTCACCCGGGAGCGATGCCCGCTCCTGCCCCGGTGGAAGCGAAACGGCTCCTCGGAAACTGCCTTGGACTGTTCCCTTCTCCCTGGGGTGTCGCCGGGAGGGAACACCTGGATGGCCCCGAGCTACAGCCCCGGGCGTTTCTCCCGGCGGGGACCTGCTCGGTGGGAGCTGCCGCCCCTAATCGCGGCACCAGTCGGCTCCCAGTTGGGCTCCCACAGCACGGAGTGAGACGGGACCCTCGGGAGCGACCCCTCCCCAAACCAGCAGCGGCTGTACCTGGAAAAGGGGTCGATATAAAACACATAAACGTACGGAACCGGCAACCGGTTGCCGCGGAGCGCAGACCTTTCGGCCGCTCTTTCTCCCTTCCCTTTCCGACGCGTTCGGTGCCGAGACAGGGCGGGTTTGGGGTCACTCGGAGGAAAAAAGGGTGAGATCGGGTTTCCAGCGGTGCGTGTCCCTTTCCGCCCCTGCTCCGCCGGTCTGAGCTCCCGCAGGCGGGGATGCTCCCCTCGCCCTGGAGCCGGCAGCCCCCCGCAGCCCCATCGCCCCGTTTAACGGGGAGGGGCGGCTGCGGGCTCCCCGTTTGCTTTGCTGGACACAAAGCTCCGCTCCCGGCTAACGGGGGCTGGGAGAATCCCCCGTCAAACTTGCTGAGAGGACTTCAGGCGAAAGCCAACCCAGGCGAAACGAAAACGGTCAAGAAAAGCGATTCCCCGGTTATTCCCCCTCACCCGCCCCGCCAGATCGCCAGGTATTTGCGAGCACCCTTTCCCCCGGTAACGATTCCCGAATTAACCTCCCGCTCCCAGGGACACAAATTGGCCATTAGAGAGAGGGGTTTATTGTGGTCCTTTCCGCGGGGCTGCGGATTAGCCCTGATTGGGGACTAATGGATTTTTCGTTACAGTTTAATGCAAAGAGGGACCGGCGGAGAGCTCCGACCGAGGCAGACCCCGGGCAACCCTCCTTCGGCTCGGCAGAAGCGGAGTGCCTCTGCGAGCCCGGCACCGCAGAGCTTCTGAAAAGAAAAGAAATAATTCTATATACATATATTAAAAAAAAAAAAAATCCTCTCCTGCCCGATCCCGGAGTCTCTCCCTTTAGTTTTTGTTCTTGCTGTTATTTAACTTTGCCGAACAGAAATCCCGAGGCCGGGTATAACGGCCGCAGCATCGAGGACTGCCCCACACAGAATTTCTTTCCGGCTGCTTCTTCGTTCGCCAGAAATAATTGCCGGGGAAGTAACTGGCTGAAAAACCCGTATTTAACGTGCTCGCACACCCAAATCGCCTCTTCTATGAGCGCGGCTGCGAGTCCGCTGCGGCGGAGCCGGGGATGCGGGGACCCGGGATACCGGCAGTGCCCCGTCTCCCTTGGCCGCCCCGAAATTGTTTTTTAGAAAGACTCCCATGCGTTGAGTCGGTTTGCTTTTTATTAAGTCGTGGACGAGGGAGAGAGAGGGGGCTGTGGTGGGGGGTTTGGGGAGGGGAGAGAGAAACGAGGAGGAAAGAATTAAGCAAGGTAATAAAGAGAGTAAGGCAGGCAAATCCGCTGAAAGCTTTCTTGGACCAGAAAGCTGAGCGAGCCCAGCGCTGCTCTGAGGGAGACTCGGAAAATGGTTTGAAATCTAGTAAATGAACCCGTCTCCGGCTGTTTTTAACGACGACCTCGCTAGAAATCCCTTCTGCATCTGGGGGGGGGCGAGGGCCGGGGGAGCTGTTCTTGTCAGATCCGGGCTAATGAAAACGGAGGTGCCGGTCTTGCTCCTGCAGCAAAACCCTGAGGGGCGGCGGTGGCCACGGCCACGGCCCCCCCCCAGCCCCCCGGAGCCGTCGCCCCGGGGGCCGCACCCCGCCCTGCCGCCCCGCTCCCCCCCAGGCCGCATCCTGCTCCCCCCGCGCACCCCGATACATGCACCCAGATGAAAGCCACGACTCTCCCACCTCTCTGCAGGGTGGGGGGGAGCAGGGAGGACACATGGGCCGGGCCCCGGGGGGAACCCGCCGGGACCGGGAGCCCACAGCCGACGCCGGTGCCCCCGCTCCCCGCCCGCAGCCGGCTCCGCCGCGGCCCGCGCTCCCGAAGGGGTTAAGGGCCTTCTTTTCTTCCCTTTCCTTTCTTTTTCTCCTTTTTTCCTTTCTTTCTTTCTTTTTTATTTTCCTTTTTTTTTTTTTTTTTTTTTTGACTGAAGAACTGTGGATGTAGTTTGCGTAATATCTTTATTACTGAAAACTTCAAGGTAAGCGAGCAATAGAAACCAGATGTGGGGATGGGAGGAAGGCCGGGTAAGAGTGAGTGTAAGGGGTAGCAGGAGTTAACCAGGGGAGGAGGGGAATCAGGTTGAATGGCGGGAGGGGGGGGGGACGACGGAAGGTGAGTATTGATTTATTTTTAAGCCCTTTTTGAGTTGCAATTGACCCCTCCAACCAAAAAGGGCTCCTGCCACCCTCTGTCCCTTTGCAAGTTCACCTCTGACAGTCCCAGAAGCCGGGGCCAATTTTCTGTGCTCGGCGACGCTGTTAAAATCCGTCCCTGCTGCCCTCCCGCTTTTGATCCAGTGGTTTTACACCTGGAGGGAGCACGTTTGTAGAGGTAAATAAAGAACGTCGATCAGAAACGTGCGGGGAGTTCGCCTGGCCATGGGCGACCGCGGACCCGCCGTGCCAGGGGAGGCAAACGGCTCGGGGCAGCGCTGGCAGAGCTGCCGGCCCCGAAGGGGTTAACGGGGGAGGGGGGGCTTAAAGGCATATAGCTGCGGGGGAAATCCGTATTGCCTTTAATACAGAGGAGGGGGCGCGGAGGGGGGGGTCCCCGCAGTTGGGGGCAGTGAGCAGCGGAGAGGGGCCGGGGCCAACCGAGCGTGTCACGACCGTTAAATCGTCCGCGGTGCTTCCGCCTGCGCGGATCCCACATCCATCCCTTCGGTGCCGTCTACTTGATTTTCTATTTTTTTAATCATAAAAACTTTTGTGGTGGTTAGGTTGGGTTTTTTTCTTCTTCTTCTTCTTCTTCTTCTTCTTCTTTTTTAACGCAAAAGCTATGACCTCCACCCCCTTCTGCTTCCACACACCCCCATACACATACACACACCCCTTCCTGGGCCCCCTCCCCTCCACTGTCATCATCTACATATTAATTGGGGGAGAGGTCTCTCTCTCTTTTTTTTTTTTTTTTTTTTTTGTTTCCCCTATGTGTGGGGGGGAAAGTGCGGAGAAGAACCTCTTTAGAGTGTAGATAGTTCGGAGGGAGAGACGGAGGGCAACTGTGTGTGTGTGAGAGAGAGAGAGAGGGAGGGAGGGAAAGAAAAAGACCCCTTTTACTTTGCGAGATCTTAAGGGGGTTTGGAGATCTGGTCAGCTTTCAAGAACATCTGAATCCTCTTAGAGCTCCCTGGCCCAGCTGTGAGTGTGTGTGTATGCGAGAGGGAGAGAGAAAGAGAGGTTCCTGGTGCCCCTCCAAGCGCATTAAGGACACTCGGGCCTTTTAATTTTAGGAATGAATGCTGATACTTGTGTTTCTTATTGTGATCCGGCTGCCATGGATTCCTACTACAACGCAGCCTCCCAGGGCACAGAAGGCTCCTCGCCTTTTAGGGCATTTCAAGCAAGTGACAAGTTCAGCCCCACTTTCCTGGCCAGCAAAGGACAAGGCTTTGGTGACAGCAGCACGAAGTGCCGGAGCCGCTACAGCCAGCAGGAATGTCAGTCCCTGGATGGCAGCGTGCAGGCTCCCGGCTCCGCCGGGGCTCCGGCCTCCTTTAACAAATACCCGCAGCAGCAGCAGCAGCAGCAGCCCCCGCACCTCTACATGCAGCGAGGCCCCTGCAAAACCCCCCCGGAGAGCAACCTCAAACTGCAAGAGAGCAGCGGCCACAACGGAGCTTTGCAGGTCTCCTGTTACGGTGAGTCCTTGGCGTCAGGCGGGGGAAGCACCGGGGGGGGGGGGGGAACCAGAGAGAGAGAGAGACGCCGGGGGCTGGAAAGGGCCTCCCGGGGGGGTGGGGGATGTGGAGGGGGGGGCAAATCCTCCCGGGCTCAAGGAGCCCAGCGCTGCCGGCCGCGGAGCGCAGCGCGCCCGTCCCGCCGCGGTGCGGGGCTGGGGGGGCCGCTGTGTCCCCTGTGTGTGTCCCCCGCTCCCGCCCAGAATATCTTTATCCCCAGCCGGGTCTAGAGGCCGCGATGCCCGCGGGAAGTGGCGTTTCCCACCCCTTGTCCTGCTTTTGCGGTGATTTTAATCGTAATTTCCGAGCGGGGCCGATGCGCTCCCGGGAAGCGTTAGTTCTTGAGCAATGCAGGGAAATCCCCAGCGAGCGGGGGCAGAAACAGAAAGAGAAAGAAGGAGCGGACCGTCGGGCTGCGCCAAACACGCGCTACGGGGACCCTCTTCCAGAGGAAGAATTTCTGGGAGATTTCAGCGAAATCCTCACTTCCCGCTGTAACTGTCTCTCCCACTTCCCCGGCTCTCACTTTCTCCCCTAATCGCCACTCCCCTAATTGATTTCTGCCCGGCTGCAGATAACCCACTCGCATCCTCTCCGCGGGTCATTAGCGGCAATTAAGACGCTCTCTTGCGCTGGCGCTCGGCAGGGCAGCCTGGAGCGGGGGCGCTTCTCCTGTCCCGTCCGAGCGTGGGTTTAAAAGGCTTCTCCGGGAGGTGTCCGCTGTACCGGGGCGATTAGGAAACAAACAAACAAAAAAAACCCCACAACAAACCCAAAACAAAACAACAACCGCGCCCCCCCCCCCAAAAAAAAAAAAACAAAAAACCAACAAACAACAACAAACCCAAAACCAAAAACAACCACCCAAACAAAAAAGCCAACAACCAAACAAGTTGGGAAAAAAAATGTTCTTCCGAAGAAGAGAAAGTGGAAATAGAATCTCTTTCCCTCCCTCCCGGTGGTCTCTGTGCCGGCAAAGAGGGGCTGCCCCGGCCAGGGTTCAGCGCGTCGCCGCTGCAGGGGGGCGGCTGTGTCCCCATCCTCGATGCGCCCGTCCACGGTGACCCCGCCGGGCGGGGACCGTGCCGGGGTCCCCAGGGAGCCCCTAAGACGGGTGGTGACGGGGGAGGCCGGAGGCGCCCGGGTTAGGCCCATCTCGAGGCTCTCGCCGTCATTTTGGGTACTCTTGGCCCTCCTTGCTTTCTCTTTCCCCCACCTCTAGACTTTAAAAAGGACGCAGAGGGGCCGTCCCCGGCCCATCTCCCAAACCCCGCCGGGCCGGGCCGCGGTCAGGCGCCGTCCATCACCCCCTGCGTGCAGCCAAAGTGTCCCCGGATCCAGGTCCACAGACTCGGGGTGTCCCCCCCCACCTTTTCCCGGGAAAAAAAGGCATTAAATCCTCGCCCGGCGGCTGTGCCCGGGACCGGCTCGTTCTGGCCGGGGCTCGGGCTGGGGGTTTTCCACCCTCTCCCCTCACTCGCTCTCTTCCCCTGCCCCTTCTCCCTGAGCGGACAACTCCATGCCGGCGCCAAGGCCCGCTCCGCATCCGCGGAGGCCTTCGAGGGCCGGGCACGGTGGGGCCGGGGAGCCCCCGGTGCCTTCCCGGCCACCCTGCTAACCGGTTCTCTTGGTTTTGTAGGTTGCAAAGCCCAGGGCGCCGGCTTTAGCCTGTGATGACACATTCCAACACCATCCCCGGTAGACCCACGCGAGTTTGTCACCCTCCTTAACACCGCCGGCGTCCCCCCTTATTTATTTTCAAGCGGGGCTCCGGGCTTGACTTCAGTGGTAGCCTCACGGCGGCGGCGGGCGGCCCGGCGCGGCGCTCGTTGCGAGCCCCTTGTGATGTGGCTAGGGACAGTGGGCTGTAATAAGAGACACATGGATCCGCCAGGATAATTAATTGCAATAATAATAATAATAATAATAATAATAATAATAATAATAATAATAATAATAACGGTTAACGAATGAAGAGAGAGACTCGCTCCTAACAGCCAGATCGGGGTTTCGCAGCACCCGTACGCTCCTCGCCGCCTTCTCCCCAAACCGCGCCGGGCTCAGGCGTTGTGCCCCGGCTAAAGGGACCGGGGAACCACCGAGCCCGGTAAATACCCTCGGCGTGGGTAAGAGAGCCCTCCTCTCCCCCCGCAGAGCGGCCGGCTAACGGGCAGGGGGGCGAGGCGGGTGTGGAGAACTACGGGAGGTGAAACCGGGGAGCCGGTGGCCGCCCCCCGCCGCCCGCCGAGCCCCCGCCGCCGCCCCGGGGCCGGTACTGCCGTGCGCCTTGTGCAGAAAGAGACGAGAGCGGCGGGGAACGCTGGCTGCCCCGGGTTGAGGAGGATGCTGGGGTGGTGGGGAGGCCGTGCTCGTAAGTCCTTCAATGTCAAAAACAACACTCCGTACTCCCCCTCAAAAAAAAAAAAAAAAAAAAGGAAAAAAAGATAAAAACTACCAGCCGGCTCTCGCCCCCGTCTTCCCCCCCCTTCGCTTGGAGAACCTCCGGGAGATCCCAGCGAGGAGCGGCGGGGACACGGCGGGCACCCCGCGAGCCGGTGGGAGAGGGTATCTCCCCCTCTTTCCTTTTTTTTTTTTTTTTTTTAATGTTTAATTTTATTTTACTTTTTTAATAAACAAGTCGTTCCCAGTTATAAAAAGCCCGTGCCTGCCATCTATTGCTCTCGGCTTCTATTTCTAGATCTAAGCCTTTCCACGGCGTTGTACGGATAAATATAGGCGCGGGAGAGCCGCGGCCCTCCGTGCCCGCAGGACACCAGCGGCAGCCGCCGAAGCGCCCCCAGCCCGGCCGCCGGGGGCACCGGGCGGCCCCCTCGGAGCGGCGGCTGCCGGCCTGGCCCTGGCTGGGGGAGCGGCGGGGTGTCCCGGTGGGGGCCCCCCCCGCCGCCGGGCCGCCTTTCCTCTGCCGTAAATAGGGGTGAGGGTTATCCCGCAGACCGGCCCCGGCAATTAAAGCAGAAATCTTAAATAAAAGCCCTCAGAACAGGTTATATATCTTGGTTTAGGAGGGGGAAAAGCTTTCGGGTGATTTATGTGCTGTAGTAATCTGACTTGCTATTTCTACTGCGCGGAGCTGAAGTAAGTTACATGTCTCGAAACATATGTACGCGTACAGCCATATACACACACAAATATGTACGTGTATCCCTGCCTAGAAATACGAGCTGGAAGGAAAAAAAAAAAATCCTTTGGGGAGTGAAGGCGAATGTGATGGGGATGTTTGCTCAGAGGAAACAGGAGAAAGGAAAGGGGCTTTCTCTGACAGAGGAAATTCTTTAAGTGCCGGGTTATGCAAATAACGACCATTTCTTTCTCTTTTTTTTCCTTATTTTTCTTTTTTTTTTTCTTTCTTTTTTTTTTTTTTTTTTAGCGAGATGCGCAGCCTAAAGTGCGTTGTTAATAGAAGCGCAGAAGTCAACTGCTGTCGGAATCAGGGGCTCGCTGCGAGCTTTTTTTTTTTTTTTTTTTTTTTTAAATGACACTTTTAATGCGTTTCTCCTCTTCCTTCTCCCCCTAACGTAATGTAAAACTGCAGGCACGGCACACATGAGCGCGCTGCCGGTGTGTCCCCCCCACTCTCCCCAGAGAGACCGCTCGGGCCCCGTCAAGGGCTTTGCGGAGCTCCCGGTGCGCCGGGGCGGGCACCGGCGGCATCTGCCTCTCTCCCCCGGCTGGAAGGGGGTACCCGTGTCTGTGTGCCCCCACACCGGGCTCTGGGAGCGTCCCCGCAGCGCTGAGCTCGGCGCCTTCCCCGCGGATAAAAGCGCGGGCGCGGAGGCAGGCGGGGGGAGCACCCCGGCGGGGGGGGGGGGGGGAAGATGCTGCTGCCCTGATCCCCGCGGGGGGCAGCAGGAGGATGTAAGGGGGAGAAGTGTGCGTGGGGGGGAGCGGGGGAAGGAAAGGGGGGACCGCGGGCGGAGAGGCGGGGAGCGGCGGCAGCGAGGGCGGGGGGCGGCGGGGCCGGGGCCGGCCCCTTCCCGGGTGCGGCGGGGCCGGTTGCCCGGTCAGGCTCGGCCGCCGGCCCCCGGCGAGCTGCTGACGCCGCCCTGGCAATCGGCCTCTCTTTTCCACAATAGGGCCACCAGATCTGCCATTCAAGGGCTCCGGCAGCCTCCCAGGGAGGGGAGGGAGCTCTCGCCGGGAGTTTGGCTAAGGCTCTTGTTTGCACAGGCACTCGGAGGTGCGGGATCTCCTCCGCGGAAACCTGCGGGCTTTCCTCAGGGAGCAGGACGCGAAGGTAGGGGCTCCCCCTCCCTCCCCACCCCGGCTGCGCATCTCTTCCCGAAAATGTTTTGCGCTTCCCTGGGCTCGGACGGTAGATCTGGCTGGAGGCTTTTCTGGGATTCCTGACCCGAGCTGTTTATAACACTCATGTGTCAAAGGACCGGGAGCCTCCCTCCCCCCGTATTCCCGCCGCTCCCTCCTTGCAGGCAGATTTCTTTTCGCACCAGAGCTGTTTATTTTCGACTTGTCCGCTGGTGACGGGGATTAACTCCGCTTTAGCCCTCCGCCGCTTGTAACCCCAGCAGGACGTTACCAGCGACAAGAAGGGTGCGGAAAGAGAGAGAAAGAGTCTTAAAACTTTTACTGGCCTTGACTGTTTTGAAAGCAACACGGCGCGAAGCAGACGAAAAAAAAAATACTGATGGGGAGAGAGATTTGGAGGCGCTTGCGGAGTGCGCCTTTTCCTAAGGGTTTGGTGTAGGAGTCCTATTAACAATATATGCTGATGCCAGATAGCGCAGATGAGCTGTGTGTGTGTTATCTGGAGCTGCAGGCTGTTTATTTTGTGCAGCCTTTTGAGTGTACATCCAGTGTGGTTGCATGACTAACTGGCTGGAGTGATTCACTGGCTGCTTTATGGGTGACTGCTCAAAACAAGTTGTGAATCAAAAGAGATTTCTTTGGCTGTGGTTTCTAACCTCCCAAGTTAAATGCACTCAGGGTTTAAGGGGAGCTAATGTGCAGACTTCAATCCCTCAGATCTTGATTTATTCCTTTTCCAAGCCCTGCGTTCAAAGCCGTGATGAGTTTCCCTTGTAAGAGGGAGTTGGTGTCTGGGAGGCTCAGAGCCAAGGTCTGCCACTAAAGGACATCTCCAGCCACAGCCCTGTCCATTCGGTTGCCCTAGTTCCCAGCTCTTCAGCCACTTTCCCTCCCTGGAGTCCGTAAGCCGCTTTATTATCTTGTTCAGGGCATTTGGGTAGCCGTAGCAATTCCCAGGTAAAAAACGTGACGCATCCTGTGGCAGTCGGAGACTTTTCTTCCCGTTTTGCGTTCGGAAGAACTGAGACTCAGAACCTGTGAGTGGCTTGTGCGAGGCGAAGCTGTTGTCACTCAGGGGCATCAGTGTGACCTTCCCAGGGCCGTGGCTCCGGCAGAAGGAGGTTGTCTGCGGGCCGGAGAAGGAGCCCACTGCCGGAGTCAGAAATCTCATGGAACAGAGGTCCTGGGTTTGACTGGGGGGGGGAACGGACTGAATTTAGGTTTCCTGACAGCCAGGTCCTTCTTCAGTGCAGCCATTGGTGTGTTCTCGTATGCTCAGGTCTCCCAGTACATAAAATAGGCTCAACCTGCCAATCCACATTAATGCTCTCATCTTTAAAAAGCAACTCATCAGCGTGGGCAACCTACGTTGGCCAACACAGGATACGGGTTCATTCCTGCTTTTCAGAAAACGCTGAGAAATCCCTGCTCCAAAAGTCATATGTTTCTGAGGCATTCCTCCCACACATTTGGAAATAAAATAAATATCCCCTCTCGATTGTTAACCAGCTTGGAAAGCATAGGTCTAATATCTTCATGTAGATACATTTTCAAAAGGAAAGGAATAGTTTTGGGTTCGGAGAAGCCTGAGCAGTAACATAGCTAATACAGGACCCCTGTGACTTGAGAAACGTTTACTAAGAGATGGATGGGAACATTCCATATGAATAAAGCGTTAGAGTAATTTACCATAGTTACACATCTCACAGCTGCCTCAACTTGTAAATGAAAGTTCATAAGTAAAGGAGGAAAGCTACCTACGTATATTAAATAAATGACCTCTACTTTATTTTCTGGGTAAGTTCAGATGATTCAATGTTATTATATGTACTGGTGAATCTGTTGGCCGTGTTTTCCTTCATGCTTGCAAATTATCTTCATATTTTGACTGTCACATAAATAGACATGACGTGAAAGAGCAGCCGGGATTGCCACGATATTCTAGGGCCATTTTTTCATCAAAGAGAGATGGGCCAGTGAGGAACAGAGAAGAGGGGTGGAGGAAGGGAGGAGCAGAGATGAATGAGAAGAGGCAGGGCAAGAAGAAGAGGAGATATCTTGGATGGGTGATGAGCTGCAACAGATTTTATGGACTATATAAGTATGAATTCACCAGCATCAATTTCTTTCCCTCTCTGTTGAGAAGAGCTGTGACTCAACGTTTAGGAGCTGCTATCTTCAGGTCCCAGCAGGATTTAGCCATGACAAGCTGGTATATCATGAGCTATGGTTCTCCTTATCTGTGCTGATCGAAGATCTTTGCATTGCCTAACTCAGCAGTTAAATGCCTATTTACATCTGATAAATTAATTTTTTTTGTGAAGATGTGGTTTAAGTGTTTATCCTGTTGCAGTAACCCGCTTGCTGGAAGCAGATGGTTGAATCAGTATTACTTCTAAATATATTCTTTATTAGCAAGAGCTGTGTTCATTAGCTGTAAGGCAAGTGGGTTTTCAGCTGGTGATAGAGCCTGAAAGGTAAGACGGATTAGTCACTGATAGACACGCTGTATGCTGAGGCTGGGTGAAAAATCTGCGGGGCTTATGAAGATAGCAACCGCCTTTATTCAGTAAAAGTCTGAAAACACTACAAAACCAGTGTAGGGGGAGTCAACAGAAAGTCAAGGCCCATCAGAGAAGCGGATGGGAAATGGGGAACCTGAGGAAGAAACAGGACAAACATTTGGGGCAGGCTTCTGTCTGGGGGAAATAAAAGAAACTTGTCTCGAAATAACTCCTATCTGATTGCTGTTGTGTTTAGGGAGATAGGGCTGTGTGTGTGAGCACTGCTGCGTAAGAGAAATACCTCAGGTCTCACCAGTTCCTCCCCTGTACTGGAAGCTGCCTCCTCAGGACTTCAGGTATTGACTGACCGCTTCAGTCGGGAGCGGTAATACTGGTGTCGGGGTAGGGATGCAGTTTCTAAAGAGGGAAACAGGGAACTGTATTCATTCTTTTGATGCAAGAGGGATCAGATAACAAAGGTGCTTGCAGACATCTAACCTACTCAGGAGCAGTGGAAAGTGAAAGGAATTAACACCAGAATCAAATTAAAAAAACCCAGAGTTGTAAACTGTGCACAGGGAGAGAGGGCAATATCAGAAATTTTCCCAGAAAGGATCTGAAAACAATCAGAGAATGATTCTGTGCTGGGACACTGCCCAGAGAGATCCAAAGGCCCAGCTGCAAGACCGCGACTCCGTGAGGTGCTGGGGAACATGTGTGACAGGGGCCAGAAAATATTTCACAAAACGGGGGAAACAGGAAAATGTTATTCAGCCTGAAAATTAATAGGTGGCCTGAGCCACAGCAACGTTTCTGACAGAATAGAAAACCATCTCAAAAAGGAAACCAAAGGCTCACTGGGGTACCAGCCTGCTGGGCTTGGACTTGGTCTCAGGCTGTTGGGCCTCTCAGGCGGGGCTTGGGTCACCCGTGGGACTGGCCGTTTCCAGCATGAGTGCTCTGTAAAGCAAGCACGGGGAGGCCCACAGCATCATGTTTTTTCCAGCCCTAGTGATGCCACTCAAGAAAGAAGCCCATGGGAGGCTGATGCATGTCTGTTCCCACCGCATGGCCGGCTGGAAAGAGGAGCTGGCCGGAGCCTTGCTCTGCAGTTCACGGAGAAGAGCCTGAGGCCAAACACTGGGGCAGGGTTACACTCTGCTGGTGCTGGTCTCTGGTTCAGGAGGCTGTGAGACCTTCTGGAGCACTGTGTGGTTCTTTTTCAGCCTTCCCTGGGATGGTGCATGCCCAGACCTCATCCTGGAGAGGAGTCAGGAGCACAGCTGTGGCAAGGACCCATACCTGAGAGCTGAGAAGCACTGTGTTATAGACATAACCTGGCTTATCAAGATTTGGTCTCAACCTTCATAAGCAGATTGGAGCCAGATATCAGTCTGAGCTAGACAGGACGCAGCCAAATGCTAGAAGGCAAGAGGAAGAAGAGACCCACCTAAATTGGCAGAGGACCTGCAGACATTTTGGGTTCCTCACGTCTCCAGATGCCAGTGAGGACTTCCAAGATAAATAGCCGATGGACCAATTGCTAGACACTTAGGCAGATTGTGCAGGAGGCCAGAAACACTCCATGAAGCTGTGGGATTTATGGCGGAGATTAAATATTGCGTTTCAGCCCTTGAACAGAAGTCGGAAAGCTGCTACTGGAAGAGAGGGAAACGGGTTACTTTATAGAGGTGCAAGGTCCTGTGCTAGAGAGTATTTCCACCCAGTTCATACCATTTCCAGCTATTAGAAAAAAGGGACTTGTGCAAGACAGAAAGCAATGGGAGATTGGCTACGACATCAAACATGACTGCAGCAGCTCGGTTAAGTGCGGCTCTGGTGGGGAGGGGAAATATCCACAGAGAGAGTTGTTACAAATATATGGCTAGTCAGGACAGAGCCTCATAAAAATCTCCTGAAAGGCCCAAGCCCGGCTCAGGAAACAGGGTGACCTGAAGCTGCACATGCAAAGCTGGGTGATGCTGGGTTTAAGTTAGAGTTGAGGCTGTAGCAAGGTTTTGTGGTGCCCAGGTCTGGATGTTATGTACTCTTCCCTGGTAGTCTTTAATTTGCTTGCTTTTGAGAAGGGTACTTTTGTGGCTGGTTGTACTGGGAATTCTCTTTTCCTTGGCCTTTGTGGCAAAAATTGGATTTCTTGGTTAAACAACCTATTTGCCTCCATTTGGCAGTGGTCCACTTCAGAGGGAGGGCTATGAGGGAATCCAAGCAGCAAGAGAGGGGTTTATTGCCTGTATGATTTACAGGCATTGCCAACGCTCGTTCGGGTGCTGCAGTTTGAAATTGAAATTAGGTGGAGAGGGAGACGATGGGACAATCCAAAATGGAGCCACCCCATGGGTATGAGGGAAGGCAGGGACTGGGGAAAATGTCCTTGCTGGGGAAAAATGCATGCGGGAGACTGGACTGCTGGGGTTCAGGAAAATGCTCAGCATAGCCAAGGTGGGAGATGAACTAATGCTTGGCATGTACATCACTGTTGTTGGGACCCGGTCAGTGAGCACCAGGGCTTTCAGCCTGAGGTATTTTCTTTTAAAGACATGGATCATGCGAAAGAAAGAGGTTTGGGCAATCTGTTTGCGGCGTCTGCCTCTGTGGGCAGGCCCCTGAGCCATCTCTTTGAGCTTGTAGCCAGTTCTTGGACCTCATCTGTTGTTCTGGTTAGAAAAAAAGGCTAGCAAGAGCTTTGCTGTATAATACATTAATCAAAGGGTCCTTATGCTTTACCATTAATAGATAATATCTGGGATGTGCCTTACTAGGTTCATTTTGGTTTCCCCAGTGGATATCTGGAGGTGAAAATGGCTTTCGTGTTAGCACAAGTCCATAGCAAACTGTAGCGTGGGTCTCCCACCACCTGCGTAAGGCAGCCCTCACTCGAGAGACCATGAGAGCAGGTACTGCACGGCCAGCCACCCAGCCCCTGCATTACAGCTGAGGTGTATGCAGAGCCTTTAACAGGAACTGATAATGTTTTATAAACAGGGCTGTCATGGGCTCGAGGTTGCCAATCTGAAATGGAACCCAGAGCAAGGCGATCTGTAGAAGAGATGTAACATACCCCCTGAGCAAATGCCCAGCCAGGGGCGATGGGGCAATGCTTCCCTGATGCGAGGGAGGGGAGCATGGCACTGTCAGCCTGCCTGGCCTCGCAGGGCACCCATCCTGCTGCTGGGGGCTCAGCTGCAGACTTGCCAGGATTACAAAAGCTCCACGTACTCCTTGTGAGAAGAAAAAGCTACCGTGGTGGCCAGAGGAGAACGTCTGGGCATTTTCAGAGCTGAAGCAGTTTCCGTTGAACACAGCTGGGGATGCCTGTGGGGTGGGGACAGCACTGACACAAGACCACAGTCACCAAAGGCTAGTTCTGCCAATGCCTTGTTCAAATGCCTTTTTTGAGACAGGCACCTCCCACAGCAGGACAGCAAGAAAAGATTGAGATTGCATCCTTTTTTTTTTCCTCCTTTTTTTCACAGTCTGCAGGAATGAAAATGGTCCTGCTTCATCCAGTAGACGTAGGTTTGCAAGAGCAGAGTTCAAGGAGCTAAAATTGTCCCTCAAAAAGGTTCCTGATATCAAAACAAGGTGTGGTTGGAAAAAAAAAACCCTCATTTGGCAACTATGTCTGCTTTTGAGTATAGTCTCTCTTCAGAGTAGCAGGGCAAAAGCTCTCTGGTCATGGTGGGAAAGCTTGGAATTTAAAGATGAGATGTTGTATAGGAGATGGGGAAATAAAACAATGGGTGATGAGTATTCATGAGAGCTCATTACACCCAAAACACTCAAAAAGGAGGTTCTGAGGTTTTGTTATGATGTCAAAACCACTGGACATCTTGAGTTCGCAAAATCTTTAGTCAAGCCAAGAAAGAACTGGTTTTGAGGAAAATGCAGACAGATGATGGAAAATTGCCACAGGAAATGTGATGCATTTCTTGCACATGTTGTGTTTCAAAAGTGGGTCCCCAAAGATGGGGAGAAACCCTACTGAGTAGTGGCTCCTGGAGACCTTACTGCCATTCATTGCTGTTGATGTTGTTGGGCCTTTGCCTGAGAGGGAATCTGCCAGACAATATTTGTTGGTAGCTATGGATTTCTTTAGAAAATGACCTGAAGCTTACCCAAAAAGGAACCAAGAGGCTGTGATAGCAACCAAGCTTCTAAGGGATGAATTCTTCACCATATTTGGGGACCTAGACACGAAGAGCATGCAGTAAGGCAGAGGCTTTGAAGCCAAAGTATTTCGGCAGGTTTGTCGGATGTTAGTTAATACAACAGGAGGTACCCAGCATCCTATGGATGGTAGAGCGGGGAAGCTTGGCTGGTGCTGGGAGGAGGCATTGAGCCAACTGCACGGCACTCCCATTTACACTGCCTGGTCTCCCAGAGCTGCTCCTCAAGGCCTTGGCATCTGCCTGCCCCATGTTGGCATCTGAGAGACGTCAGTGTGTCTTGCACAGCACCAGAAACCTTTGAGAGGGCAACTGAATCACACCCCAGATACTTTACAAGAGAATCACAAAGGGACCAGGACTAATCTAGCCCTTTGTCTATTCTGATGATTTTAATGCCTTTCAGAGGCAGTGCAGTCTGACCCCATTTCTCCTTTTCAGACATCAGCCAGACACACTCCTTGAAAGAAGTTCATAAATTTGGGCCATTTGGCAAGCACTGGTCTGGCCTATCTGGACTCTGCAAAAATCAAGTGGAACGACTCAGATTTTTCTAGAAGAAAACAAATGTGAATATTGCCTCAGGCAACATGCACGTTCTCTGATGGAGGCTTCTGTGTGGAAACACAGCTGATTCCACAGCCCATGGAGATGGAGGGATTAGGAGCCCAAAGCAGATAAACCATGGTGTGTAGCAGTGGCCACATACATGCGTTAACATGTAAGAGGCCAGTGGGTCCTGGCCCAGGAGGAGTTAAAAGGGGAACTGAGAAGGTCCCGAAAGCTAAGAATACAGCTGTGGATGTTGAGTCTGATGGAAATTGGTTCCCTACAGGGCAAAAATAGGGAATAGCATGAGTTAGCCCACAGATTTCATTAAAACCAAGAACTTTGCTGAGAACTGCTTCTCAGGGAGTCAAAAGGAAAGGGAGCAGCAGCTGAAAGCCTCGAGTGGCATCCCAGTGGGAGCAGAGTCAGTCTGAACTGGCCCAACGGGAAAACAAGATATGAGTATGTAAATAGCTAAATTGGTTGCTCTCACGCTCTTCCTCCCCATATATTTGAGATGAAGCAGGTCCATGGGTCCGAGTTCTTCTGGTCTGGGTGGTTTTGCAGGGGTGCCCGGCAGTGGTGAGCGAAGCAGTTCCCTTTTGCTCAGCCCCATGCCAGAAGTACTGACTGTGGGCAAGACAATGAAAGCAGCAGATGAAGGCACTGAGGGCTGCTCAAAGCACACCCCAGAGCCAGCTAGGTACACCTGGAGCAGGGAGAAGGAGGGGAAAGCGGGGCACCCAGCAGTGTGTCAGGGACAGCGGTGTAGCACCGTGGTTGGGCCCAGCAGGGCTGTCCCTGCCAGCTCCTCACCCTGTCGTGTCCTGCATGAAGGGACGTCGTGCCAGGCCACCCCTCTCCAGGCAAGCAGCTCTGCTCTGCAGCCCCCAGCTCTTCTGACAGAGCTTTCTCCTGGGGGCAAGACCCATTAAATAAAGAGATGACATACGGGATTCTAGACTGTCCCTGCCTGGTGATAATCTATAGAGCTTCTTACTGTAGCGTCTGAACGTCACGATCCATCCACTGACAGGAGGTGGAGCACCACAGTTTTCTGTTTATGTCAGATAATGTTCTTGACAAAGTTACACATACGCACACATCCCCATCCCTCTCAGCTGGGAGTTATTTTACAAAGGAGTTACTTTACAGGGGAAAGCTATTTAGTCCTGTGTGTACTACATACTGGACTAAATACTACATTTGAAGCAAATTGGACTGTATAGCAATCGTGCTATCCCTGTTTAAAAGCCTCAGCTTCATCAGCTGCTGGAGGTGTCAGTTGGGAAGAACGATGGGATTTAAGCTTATTTGGGAAGCTGCATCTTTGCTTTGGAAAACAGAGGGCATGAGCTGCAAATACTTAGAGTCCTTAATTCCAGGCAAGCCTCTCAGTTCCAGCAGGCACAGCACAGGGGATCTCTAACCCCTTCTTCAGGATGGAGACGTTACACAGCTTCCCCTAGCACTAAAACCTTGTCTCTGAAACCCTGACGTGTTGGAAGCTACAGCCTCATAACTGAAGTTGCTTTGTAGTTTGGAGCCCCATTATCCCGACTGTATATCTTCCGAAAGCAAAAAGAATTGCAGCAGAAAACACACGTTCCCATACAGGCATGTTTGACTCTCGTGAAGTCTGCAAAATTAGGACCCAGATGTACAGTGAGGTAGTAAATCTGAGAAGACAGCGTGTGGGAAGCCTCGTCTGAGATGAGAAGGAAGGAGAAAGCAACCCACTGTGGCCCCGGCAGCTTCCTTGGCAGTCGCCCTGACCCTGGGAGCTGGGGATGCTTTGCCATGCAGAGGCCAGCTGGTGCCTAGTGACCCCACTAATGCTGGGAGTCCTCAGACATTGGAAACTGAAGTCTTTATCTGGTCTTTCCAAATTCCATTCTCTCCAGACCTTTGCAGATAGGCTGATTTCTAAAGAGTGGAGGAAGACAGAGCAGTTGAAAAGGCGTCTTGCCTACTCTCAGCTAGAAAACTTTGAAACAGTACATACCTTGCAGACTGGTGCCTTCGACATGTGTTCATTCCAGCCCATGTTTACGATTCTGTATTTTATTCTCCTCTCTAAGCCATCCTGCCTGCAATTGCCCTTTCCACATGCTGTTAACGGCCTCGCACTGCTTCCCACCCTGATAGAAAAGGCAACTTTTAAACACCGAAGCTCTGGTTGTGGCACTGGCGTGGGGATAGTGCCTTCTTTAGGCAGAGCCCTTCTGAGCTGGGGGCTGTGTCAGCACACAGACACCCACACGTAGATCAGAACCCTCCCAAAACACGGGCTCTCCTAAGGGAGTGTTTTGGGAGACAGGGGGCATGAATGCCCCTTGCATTATATTTGGAAATTATGAACCAGGTATGATTTTTCAAGGTCTGTCTGGGACCGAGGACTGCTGTTGGGATGACGTTTGCGAGTCGCCTTTGGTCAGCAGATTGTGTGTGTGTGTGTGCTAACTGGTGCAAGGAGTGGGCAGCTGAAAGGTGATCTGTGGTAGTGAGTGGCAGGTAGGTACGCGGCAGACACGTGAGATAAGTCTTTTCCTTTGTTGGATGAGCATCATCAGCAGAAATATGTTTCTGGGGTAAATACTCCTTTTCACAAGTTCCTAAAGATGATTCCTGTAAATATTTGCTAATGTTTACCTGACAGTTGCAGTCACCCATGTCAATATGATCCCATCCTAGAACATTAACTGGAAACAAAACCAAAAATGAGCATGAGCTCAGATGCTGTGGATAGTTTTTAATTTAGGCTGATTTTCATGGCAATCATCTTTCACATAATCATCCAGTTCTTCTGAGTATTAGTGGTGCTCCAGGAGCTTCACTGTTTCCGAGAGTCATGATTTTCTTGTTCTCTGTTAGGAAGTGTCTTACCAGAGTCACTGTTGTTTGTGTCTACTGTCTGATACTCCCTACCAAAATTCTGCCTCCAGTTGCTTCTAACTTAATCAAAACATAATGATTTGGCATAAAAGCTCCCACAGCAGTTGTTTGCCTCTGGCTGGTTTTATAATACTAATTTTTTTAAAGTTCATCTGAATCAATGAAGCTGTTTCCAAGAATGTAGCTAAAACTAAGCACATTTTTGATTTCTTCATGTCAGAAAAAAATCTGCTGATGTCTTTTTTCATAAGTTCTGGTGCACTGTGCTGTGGAGGAAGATCGTCAGACTTGCAGTGGAGCTGGGCTTTGGGTAGGAAATGTGCTTTGTGCCTTTCCTCTGAAAAATTACCTAAGACCAAGCCTTAAGGAGCTGTGGCTCTCACTCGCTCAGTAACAACAGCTTTGATTTTCACACCTAAACACACTGCAGATTTCCCATGTTCTGGGCATGTTTCCAGCCAGGTGTGAGCTCACCTTTCTTGCAGTTGCCGTTTATCCCAGTAGATGGTCCAGCCTTGCTTGGACCCAGGCAAAGTAGGGGAGCACATTGTTGGATGTAACTACAGGCACAAGGAAAGCTGTATCAGGGGAAGCAGCAGAAGGCTAGGATAGGAAATCTGGATGTGGCAGAAACTTGGTCTGAAGACTGGGGAGTGTGTCGGATTGAACGAGGGCTTAGGACTGGGTGACCAAGATACAAAGGTATTGCATGATTCAGGGCACCTGCTGAGGCCAACAGTACAGAATCACAGAATCATCTCGGTTGGAAAAGACCTTGAAGTTCATCCAGTCCAACCATTAACCTCACACTGACCGTTCTCACTGACCTTTGTCTCCAAGCTGCAAAAATATTAGACAATGATAAGTACTCTCTAAAACTCAAGCTTGGAAATCTCAGAGTGGTTGTTGTACACTTGGTGGCTCTCTGTCTCAGTTTGCCACCCATACAACCTCCCCCCGGGCTCACTGTGGCTCAGGCATCTCTGTGCAACCTTCCCAGTATTGAATGCTGTGGGAAGCCCAGAGGACGCTGCTGAACAGGGTGTGGATGCCATGCAGTAAGGATTGCCTTCTCACTCTGGATGATGAGAAGAAAATGGAGAACTGTTCACCAGGGGTATGGGTCCAGTATATACAATCCGAAGAGCCACAAAGCAAGAAGTATGTTAGAAAAGAAATAAGAGAAAAGGCACAAAAGCCCTGCACACAGTGCTCTCGCTGCTCATTCCCCTGGGTCCAGTAGATATGTTTGGTCCCAGTGTTGGGTGTAATTGTGTTGCTGAGCAGCCAGCGCCACCCCCAGCTAGCAGAAGCCATCCATCAGTGCTGGTGGAGCCACACCACACTGGGTGTCTTCTGCAGCCACACCAGCACAAGGGACAAATGTCTTCTTCCGTTCAGTCTGTCCCCAGAAAAATTTGATCCCGGAGTAGCTTTATAAAGGAACTGCAGGTGATGGTGAGAGATCTACATCTTGGGCTGGTTCGGTCACCACCAAGTGCAGTGGCCAGACCCCAGTAACTTCAGTGGTCAGGGTCAAGTGGCTGGAGAGCATGTGCAGGACGGGAGGATGCTGTGCGAGTGTGGCTTACTGGGCATAGGCTGTCTGGGGGAGAAGTGAACCACAGAGGTGGAAAAGAAAGTATAAAGGCCAAATTCTCTCAGCTCATGCAAATCTACTTCTGTTGGTTTTTCATTGTTTTTGGTTTTGGTTTTTTTTCTCCTGGTGACAATTAAATGTGTTGCAAGGTGAAGTAGTCCATGCGTGAAATGAAATCCCCCTTCCCTTCTCCAACCTCAGCGTGAGTAGTGCTCTGAATTACTTGACAAGCACAGTTTACCCTTTGAGCAAGTCACGACTCTGCTTTCACAAGTAAGAGCTCACTTTTGTGGATGTTTTCCTTGCTCAGTACTACCTAATGGATTTTTCTTAATAACTGTCATTTACCCTGCGTCTCTCTATTCTCAACTCAAAAGGAAAAACATAAGTTGCTGGCTGCGAATACTATTCATTATTCATTTACTAGAGGAATCTTACACACACTAATCTCATTTCCTAGTAGTGCCTCATTATCAATAAACCTTTGCCTCACTGCTTCTGTAAATCATTTTCATCCCTTTCCTTTGTGATCCATGTGCCTGGGCTCTTGCACAGATGTCTCATGAGAGCAACTGGCCAAGTCATACAGTATCATTTTTACTCCTTGATAAGCTGGCAAAACTTCATTAAGAGGAGATATATTCCTCTTAATGTGATAAACTACACATATATGTTTTTTTGGTTGAAGAAAGCATTGCACTTAAACCGTGAGGCAAGCAGTGTTTCCCAGTGCCTTCCTCAGCACAGCGGCTTGCATCAGCAATTGGTATCATTCAAAAGATTTAGATTACCCTGGCCCCCATGGGGAAAATGCACTTTCTCTCTGCTGTGACACGAAGGATCTGGAGCTAACCTTCCAGAGATAGAAATGCAGTAAGCTGGGGGTTAAATTTTGGGACCAAGGAGAGATGGGGGAGATTTTCAAACATCCTTTCCCTCCCCGTCATGGCCCCAACAGAAAACAATCCCAGGCGTGAGAGTGTAGCACCCCCGGTTGATGGTGGGCTCCCGTTGGAGGCAGGAGCAGCACTGGCACTTCCCCACCGTGGTGGCGGCTCTTCATGGCAAATTCCAGTGATGGACGTAGACCTGGAGCCAGACTGGGGCAGGGGAGGACTGTCTGCCACAGAAGCTGGAGGGATCCGAGAGAGGCCAAGAGTTTATTAAACTTCAGTTTAACTGAAGCTGAAATATGTGCCTCTAATGCAGGGCAGCAGAGGTTAATGGAGTCCTTTTTACAGACATTTTATGACACTCTTTTGGGACACATATAAGAAGACTGGGGCGTTCAGAGTAATTTAAATAAATATTTGTTTAGACTGTGTAAGGGGCAACTGGAGTTTCCAGGCAAGTCAGATTTTTCTTTCTTTGCCCTTTCTCCCCAGCTATAGCGTAGACAAGCTGCGGTTCACGGCCAGGCCACGCAGCACAGCTATGCCCCCCCCATACCTGGGAACAGCTCTTGTGGTCAATGAGACCTTGAGGCTGCCGTGCACCCCCTGTACAGCACGGGGGGCTCATGAGGACTGAGGACGACAGCCCCTGGCTAGCAGGGGTGTCCACTGCCCTCAGACCCTGTCGGGAGTCCAGGCTCCCCCTTCTCCCTCGGCACCAGAATCTCCTCAGCAGGAAGCCCCTGCGGGGCTGCAGCACCATCCCCATCTTGTGACCCTACGGCAGGGAGATTTTTTTTACAGCGGGTGACCTGAGCAATGGAGAGAGGAGGGGTGTAGAGGTTGGGGGAAACAATCTGCCGCCCTCAGGTTTGCTGTTAGTTGTTTTGTCTTCCTTCTTGGTTGGCAAGTTCCCAGTTTGGTTGTGCTGATTCTTGCTTCAGTTTGTGATTTTCCTGCCCTCTTTCTCTCTGCCAGTAAAAGCTGATGCCAGTCTGTCGCCCAGCCCCAGTGACTGTGAAATGCTGGGTCTGGTAGCCAGAAACCTAATTTCTTTCTGGAATACTTCTAAAAGTCTAGTGCTTGTAGGAACATTAGCAATTCCCAGACCTGGCTGGCCTTGAGTTTTGCAATGTGCAGTCAGAATGGAAATAAGTTTTAGCTGTGCTTCCAACAATGGGCAGGTTCGGGGAAGGCTGAATGTTTTTCTTCCTTCGTCTGGGCCTTTCTTTACTAATCAGCTGTATAAAACTGAAGAATAGCAGAACTATTTTGTTAAAGAACCTGGCCCAAACTTTGGCCCAATGTTTAAATGCAACCCTTTCTGTGGTTCAGTGAGGTTCAGCCAACTTAGGGTGTTTTCTGTTTTTACTCCAGCTTTCCCATCACTCCTGCTTTCCATTCTCCACACAAAAATGCTAGCACCCCAATCCCCCTGAGATGCATTGCACTTGGGTAGCGATGGGGCTGCCTCAGCACCTCATCCAGACTCAGAGTCCCCAGCTCTTCTCCACGGGGGCACCGGGGAGCCCAGATTGGGAAGCACGAGGAGCAGCACAGGAGCATTGCTGGGAGAATTTGCTGGGGCTTGTCTGACTGCCCATCTGAAGTACATAACGCTTTACTTTAAACCTAAGGGTAGTCCAGGACACACATATGCTGCAGTGCTTTGCTGGATTAGAGCCGCAGGCTGCTGCTTCAGCTGGGCAGAGCCCGCTCAGACGCCTCTCCGGCCGGTGCCTGCAAGCCTTTTGAAGTTTGTCTGTCACTAATTTGAACCAGGACTCCATAATGCAGAGGCAGCTGAGCTCTTGCTCAACTCGTGACAAAATGGCTCTAACCTCCCTCCTCCTGCCCCTCTGCTCTGCCGGTTATTTCAGGTTGCAGTTCCAGCCCTGTTACCAGCAGCACAAAACAGGCAACTGGAAGTCACCTCTGGGAGGCAGCTGAACTTCAGCAATGCATTGCTGCCTCTGCTGCCAAGAGGTTGCTTTGGCAAAGCAGACAGAAGAATGCAGAGAGACAGACTGACGGACCCACCAACCGACCGACAGCATGCGCACTGTCCGGGCAGGCACAGACACATAGGATGGGCTGAATCACTCTCCAAGCTGGCAGCAGGGAATTAAACTGTGCCATAACCAGACATCAGAGCAAGGCTCAACTCACTTCAGGCGGTTTTGCCTCACCCGCCTTTCCCACCAGCTGGAAGAAACGTCCCCCTACTCTCCCCTAATTAGATGGTTCATTGATACCCACTGTCACACACGAGGGCCAGTGGGTCCTCGCTTGGCAGGCGGTTATACTGGAATACATATACATACACACTGAGACCACGGAAGGTGGCACCGGAACCTCATGCCCCCCTCTCACCCTGACAGAGCGGGTGCCCTGCTCACCCAGCGCCCAGCTTTGGATGGAAATTGTAGGTGGAACATCCAGAACGTGTTGTGGGGGAGAGGGAAGTGCTGACTGGTTGTGGGGGAAAGCTCTGGAGGAGATAACTTGCAGTGAAAAACCCCCTTTTGTCTTGCAGTGCTTAAGCAAGGTATCTTGGCCAAAGGGCAAGGGTGAGGTTAAGATGAATACATAAATCTGCATCCGATGGGGAGGCTTATGCTTTTCCTTTCAGAGTGAGAGCTTAGCTCTAAGCCCTGCATCACCCTCCTCTGTCATTCACATCTGAACGACCCTTAGTGTTTCCACAGGCACTGAACGGCATCGCTTGTCATCAGCCCCAGAGCTCCCCAGTGCTTACCTTTCCCCGCTGCAGGTACAGCCTGACTGCACAACGCCTCGGAGCAGGGAGCAGGGCTGAATCCTGGCTGCCTTAAACACTACCGTCATGTAACTTGGCTGGAGATAACTTCCAAACAGGGGAGAAGTGACATTGCAACCTTGATGTATCTAGATTTTTCTAAAGGAAACACAACCCTGAGAGAACTGGAAGATCCTAAAGTAAGGGAGGCAGGCAGAGGAGGCAGGTGCTTCCTCAGATGCTGACGGCCGGGTAGTAACACTCAGCTCAGACAGGAGCAGGACAGAGCCCCCACCTTGGGTCAATGCATCGAGGGGTGCAAAACCCTGTGCTGCCTGTTTGCGGAGAACAAGGACTTCAGCAAACAGCAGAGGGACCTGCCTGTTCTGCCTTTCATCTACACAAAGGGTCTGTGGACCGTTTTGGCCTTAGCTCCCAATAAACAACTACTGGCCTGCCTGTAGGTATGAGTCTATGACTGAGACAATCCCATTCAGTACTTTGCCCTACAGTAGTGATACGGTTTCATTTTCTTTATGAGCTCCCATGTTTTGTCTTATTCAGCACTGAGCCCTGTCTCCAGAGCAGTTAGGTGCTCACATCTGGTTCTGAGGAACATGAGAAAAGCCAAGACCCTCAGGCGACCACAGCCATGGCAAGGCAATGCAGGTTTGCTTTGGAAGGAGGAGACTACTTATCCAGAAGGTATCAAATTCAGAGCCAAAAGGAAACTGAAAGCCCTTTCAAGCCCCCTTCCAATCCTTGTCCGCCTCATCCATCTTCCTTGGCAGGCAAGCACTGGCAATATATCAGAGGTACCAGGTGACTTCTGCTTCACATGCACTGTTTTAGGCAGACACACGAGTAGGACATAGCAGGAATCCATGATTATTTCCCAGCTGTTTGTGACATGCTCACAATGGGAAATAAAAAGAGATTTTAAAATGCAGTAGCTGACCCATCTTGACTGTCATAGTTTCAAGCAGGATTTTGCATGTAGTCTGGCATGCTGAAAACCCTCAGCCCTGTGCCTGGGGCTGCCTGCGTGGGATCTGCTGAGGGTCTGGCTGCCACTGAGCTGTACAGAGGTGAGTGTCGGCTTCCTCCACTGTCACTTAAAAACCCATCTTGCAGCTGGTCCTGGCACGGCGGAGCACATCTCCAAGGCAGTGTGTCATCCCCTGCAGCCACTGGAGACTTTCAGGTGTCAAGAGAGGAGAGTCAGGTCACGAAGAAATTCATGAGTTTGTCAGAGAGAACCAAGATGCCCAGCTCCAGAATATTTGGCATAAACAATAATATCCTCTCATATTCAGTAGTGAGCAAGCCCTGGTACACAACTGAGCTGTTTCATTTTCTCCCCATGGAGGCAATGGCAGTACATTTTCTTGCTCTTTCTCTTTTCCTGTATCGCATTCTGGGAGCAGGAGGTCAACTGCAATTACAGCAGGTTGCTAGAAGCATTTTTGTGCCTTCAAAATTTACTTGTCAGCTCTTTTTCTTGCTGTTCAAATGAATGTGCCATATGAAGAAGGACTTGGGACATAAACTGTGCCTTTATACTCTAGCCACAGCTTCTATGTGGAGTTTTCAGAATTGATTTGTTTACATAAAAGCCAGTTCTGTTAGTGTCCTTTAAATAACATGAAAGAGGAGCAAGCAGTTCATGTTGCATTTGTACACACGATGCCAGTCTCTCCCCAAGTAGCCACAGGGTGTGTGAATTCAGCTAATCAGACAATAAAGCAATGCGTGCCCTCGAAAGCAGATGTTTGCACTGGAAAAAAAAAAAGCAAGTTCAGAAAAAAAGCAAGTGGAACAGCAACTTCCACAAACAAATAACACACACATCCACACATTCCCCAGGCATGCTGTGATGTAAACTTCTCAGCAGCACTAGAGTTAATATTTATCAAGCTGTCTGTTCCCAAACGTAACCAGCCAGGCACAAGAGGGTTTAAGTGCAGTCAGGACTGAGACGGTTTTGGCTCGCAGGGAAGCATCTCTGAGGCACACAGAGTGGAGACAGAGTCAGTGACTTAAGTTATACACCGGCTGCGGTGCCATCAAAAGCCTATGGACCCACCGGTGCTGTGTGGCAACTTTGGCACGGTCCCCAGACTGCCTTTCTGGAACAGAAGGAGTTTTTGAGACCTTTCTGCTCTAGGCCTTAGGGTTGTTCCTGCTGTATGCTCTGCTCAGAAAAATAAGTCTCTTCTTGAAGAGAAGAACCCTTGGTGTGGTCAGGAGGAGCACAGCAGACACGCTCCTCTCCCCCTTTCATCCTTACACAAGTAGGCTTTTCTGTAGGAATTTGCTGTCTGTAATTAGCTCCCCAAGGTGGCCAGGTATTTCACAGCTGTTTTTAGTCTGCGGGTTTCATTATGTCCGCTCTTTGCTGTAGAGCCTCAGGAGGCTGCAGGCAGCAGGGCAGCAGCGCCAGCAGCTTTGGTGGGGCTCAGCAGAGGTGAATGGTGTCCATGCGGATGAGCACATTCATGCAGTGATCTCCTCAGCACAACGGGAGGGTGGCGCATGCCATGCTGTGAGCAGAGGAGCTGCCTGGAGCACATCCCAGCCTTCCGGCAGGTTCTACAGGGTCAACCAAATGAGCTCCCTGGCTGGGATAGATGGACAGATGTGCTTTCATATAGGAACCAGCTCTGCTTTATGCAGACTTAAAAGGGAGCTGCTGGTGGGTTGGACACGAGGTAATGTGTTCATCCTTATCCAGAGCTGAAATGGAGATGCTGCAACCAGTTTGCGCCTAGCAGCAAGGTTAACTGCAGCTTCCAGAACAATGCCAATGGCTTGTATCTTACATAGACTTCTACCACCTGCATTTAAGAGATCAATGCTGCCCAGTTTTACACTTCAGTGGGCCCAAGAGTGAAGGTATATTAAATATGTGATCATTGCTAATAAAATCAATGATGCCACATTCAGCTAAAATATTCTAGGTCTTCTCTCCATTTTTAACTCTTCTCTACATCTGCAGGCTGAAAGAACCCTGACTCCCTGAACAGAAATAAACCTAGAGATTTGAGCCTTTATATGTCTAAAATCTAGCCTCTCCATTTTATCCTATATAATGCAAAATGTGAATATTTTTGAAATGGTAGCCTTGTGCTGACTTCTAGACTGCAATGACAGACAGAAGGCAGAAGGCTGCAACAGATAACTTGGGAACAAGTTATAATGGCTTCAGCATGTGTTAAGGCAAGATCACAAGGACTGGATAAGGTTACTACGGCCAGCCAAGTCCTGGAGGTGTGCTGGCTGGGCTGTGGTGCAAATCTTCCTTGGTAAGAAGTGTAGAATACACTCCCCAAACCCTATCTAGGCAAAATTTTTCGCACGGATATTTAAGCAGGAGTTGAGAGAATGACATTAAGAGCCAGAACTGGATTTAAAAAGTCTTCTTAAACATCTGCACTGAGGTTTGTGAGGTTTGGGGTTTTTTTTTGAAAAAGCATTGTCGCTATGAAAAGTAAGAGCCAGACAAGGGCTGTGCAGGCAGGGAAAGGCAGCATGAAATGGCCAGCATAGGAGGCCATAAGGATCTGGGGATGGTCGGGGGAGAAAACCCCCATGCCTACACTGGGCAGGAAGGCAGCAGGCCCCTGCGTCATTTAACATGAGAGCAGAGAGGCAGCCTAGTGCAGCCACATGCTGCCCATGCCACATGCTTTGGCCATGGGCGGCAGGCAGGCTCTGTGAGCCATCGTGTGCTGGTAGGTGGCCCAGGTTACACTCGGAGCCCCCCAGGGCTGGGATAGCATGGAGCTCCTCACTGAGACCATAATAGCTTGGATGAGATCCAGAGAAGGGCAACGGAGCTGGTGCAGGGTCTGGAGCACAGGTCTGGTGGGGAGTGGCTGAGGGAACTGCGGGGGGCTTAGTCTGGAGAAGAGGAGGCTGAGGGGAGACCTCATCGCCCTCTACAGCTCCCTGACAGGAGGGTGCAGAGAGGAGGGATGAGTCTCTTGAACCAAGGAACAAGCGCCAGGACAAGAAGGAATGGCCTCAAGCTGCCCAGGGCAGGGTCAGGCTGGCTCTGAGGAAGGATTTCTTTGCAGAAGGGGCTGTTGGGCGTTGGAATGGGCTGCCCAGGGCAGGGGGGGAGTCCCCATCCCTGGAGGGGTTGAAGAGTCGGGCTGACCCAGCGCTGAGGGATCTGGTGGAGTTGGGAACGGTCAGTGTGAGGTTCGTGGTTGGGCTGGAGGAGCTTCAAGGTCTTTTCCAACCGAGATGATTCTGTGATTCTGAGATGGTGCCACAGTAGTGCATGAACAATGCCAAGATCCTGCAGGGTTCTTTGCTTGGAGCCTAGGGAAAACATTCCTTTGCTGGCTGTATCCTTGGGTTTTGCTGGCTGTGTAGTTGTCTTGGAACCTTGTAATCAGTGGGGCTGCAATCACAGGATCTATGTGAAGGAGTCTGTCAATAAGGAACTGTGGCTTGTCATGCATGTACTGTGCAAAGGAGACCTATCATCTCAAGTTGGGCCCTAAGGCATGTATTTGACATTTCCCAGTCTCTGTTGCCATGTAGATGCACCAAGCTGACTTTGCTCTAAATTAAATTTCATGGATACTATTGTGCATGGCAAAGATTTACTTTATCACTCTCCCAAAATAACATACTTCAGGAAAAAAATAGAGATAGGAGTTGTGAAGCCAAACATTGTGATGGCATGGTGAAAACGGCTGTTCCCTCCAGGAAGGTGTCAGCAGAGCAGTGTGATGCCTGGCCGTCCTGGGGGATCACTGCATGGCCATGCATGCAGCACAGTCTGTCTCCTGCACCTTCCTCCTCTGTGTGGTTCCCAGGACAGACACGGTGAGATCAGAAAGACATAACCCCCCCTCCAGATGAACTAGGGATGCAGGCAGCCATCCTGCCCGAAAGGGAGAGAGCAGTCTGATGCTTGGGGCCTGTGTCCAGATGTCCTGGGCTGTCCCTGCCCACTGGCAACGGACACAGGATGATTCAGGGAAGGTCTTGGAAGTGCCGATGGTCTAGCAGGCAGCCAAGGCTCTGGGAGAGCAGGGTCTAAGCATGGGAAGCCGGAAAATATTCTCATTCTACTGCTATGATGGCAAGGACGGAGTTGAGAGCAGTGAAGGAGGCACCAAGTGGTCCTGTCGGGCTTGTAAGGGTGCAGTGATGCTCACATTACCTTCTTGTCATGGAGATCTTCACAATGTGTAATTCAAGGTCTCTCTAAGTTTGATTAGAAACAGACACCCCAAACTTTGTGCTGAAACTTTGAGGCCATCTCCAGTTACAGGAAGTCTGGGCATATCCATATGCAGATGTATGTAATTTGTTTCACTTCAGCAGTTACCATGACTGTTTGGAGGTCAGGGAGCCTGTTTCTAGGGAATGAGCATTACTTTTTGGGATGCTCAGCTGAGGGCAGATGCACGCCATCCTCTCCCTACGCTGCCATCCGTGCTCCCTGCCTCCTGCCCTCCCTCCCACTATTGCTGCCCCTCTCACAGAGACAGCTCATCCCTGCCAGTGGAAGGAAAGGAATTATGGAATCATAGAATCGTGACCCTGTGCCTGCTGCAGCGTGGAAGCATGCGAGCAGCATGGCTGTGACACCACCGAGGGCTCTGGGCTGGCGGCCGGTCGCTTGCTCTTTGGGGCTGGTGGCTTGTGGTAGAGACAACTATTGCTGCTGAAAGCCCAGCTCCCAGCTGCAGTTTGAGCCATGCAGCCAAGGAAATTAGATGAGAGCCAGAGCTTTTGTGTGTGTGTGTGTCTGTGCAGACCCTTCCCCAGCTAGCTGAGCCGCTCAAGCAGATAAGAGACGGCAGAGGGGTTCCCAAGGAAAGGCCTCAGGTCTTGCGTTTGCTGCTGCTGGAGTTGCGGGGGACCTGGGAGTTAGGGAGGCAGCCAGCACAAAGGCACGGGGGAAAACGTACTGAGCTTCCTGACATCATAAATAACAAAAAACAAACAAAGGAGGAAAAAATTTCCTGGCATACTTTTATTTATTTATTACTCTGACTCTATTGACTCATAGGCGATAGTCCACTGCTGCAGACTTTCTGGACTGTTTTATTATCATTAGTTTTGAAAGTAATAAATATCACGGCTGTATCTTATGACTTACCCAGGTTGTGAGTCAGGGCACTGTCCCAGCCCGTTTTGGATGGGTCTGTCCACCTGCATCCCCTGGAAGCAGCGGATGGTGCAGCTGCGAAGAGGAGGCAGGGTGGCAGTCACTGGTCTGGACACCAGTCCTGGCACCCAGGGAGCATAAATCTTGGCAAAATGTTCCTAAGGATCAAAGCAAAGAGAGTTGAGATAGACACCATCAGAATTTGCTGAGCTGTACAGGGAGCTCCTCAAAAGCCCGAGGGCACAGTATTAGAGAAAGCAATAAACCTGAAAACGCAGTGGGGTGGTAGTGGCAGATGATAGCTCCTGCACCTCCAGTGCCTTCATCCCAGGTTTGCCTTCCACTCCTCCCTACTAACTGGGCAAATTTTTTCTCAAATCCCTTTCATAGCTCATCCTCCCAAGCTTAAACCTGGGCCTTCCTCTCGCCCAAAGGTGACGTGTACATTTCATCTCCTCTTTACATCCCAGTGCAGTCTTTCAGCTGCAAAAATGAGAAATGGGCGAGGATACGTGCACCTCCTCACAAGCCCGCTCATGGGCTTTTGGCTGCAAAGCCATGACAGAGCCATTCACAGAAGGGTTAAGCTATAAATATACAGGGAATTAGGTGGGAGGGTGTTGTAACAAGCGATGAGCGCTGGAAAAAATGGGGATTTCCAAAGGCATGGGCTAAGATGCCTGAGCTGGCATTTATGACCCTGGATATGACAGTGCTGGAGAAAAGCTCCCTGTGGGGACATCACTTGATGGTGGAGCTATTTCCCAGAAAAACTGATGCTGGACTGAGAACATTTAAAAATAGGCTAATGCGAAATTTAAAAAAAAAAATAAAAAAAAAAATTAGCCAGTTAGTATGATCTCGGCTTGCTAAGGAGAGCATGGATAGGAAGTACCACTGCACCCTTTCCTTCCCGGACCTTTAGGAGCCTGGCAGAGTGGCTCAAGGTTAAACCCTGCAGTAGGGCTACTGTGCTTTTTTGTCCAAAGAGCCCAGCCAGAAACGTGAGCAGGTGTGACACTGCGCTGGGCAGCATATGCTGGGTGGGCCAGTCGCTCACGCCAGTCCCTCTTTTTCTGGTCTGGGACAGCTTGCTGCACAAAGCAGTGGCAGCAGGCAAGTAAGAACCATGGCCACTTGCCACGGGTCCCCACCAGGGTCCTGCTGGCATGGCAGCACACTTGTGAATGAAAGGGACACCATTGTCACTGGGGGCAGGAGGTGGGCAGGAGAGAGCGCTTTGCCTGTGCCTGAGGATACGTATGCCCGGTTACAGAAGCTCAAAGGTGGTTTTACTCACAGCTGCTAAGCCTTAGAGAGGAACCAGCTCACTGCAGTGGTTGAAATGTCCGCCTCCTGCTTCACCATAGTGCTCTCGTGGATCACGGCCCATTAGTTATTAATTGCTCGGAGCAGTCAGGCAGGAACAGCCTCCCAGGCTGCTGTCAGACTCCTCTCTCATTTTTCTCTGCCCTGTACACAGGTTGGGGTGTTTCTGTAGGTGTCTCACACCAACCTTTTCTGTGGCACTAAGTGCCGTTCATTTCCTCTTTGCCAAAAGCAGTGCAAGTCGCAGAAGGCTGTGGGGGTGACCGTGGGGGGTCAGTCAGGAACACCTCTGCTGACACACCACCATCGCCTGGGGATGCCCAAGCAGAAGACAGATCCCATCGAGCGCCATGCATGGCTGCATGGTTTTCAACTGTGTGTTTTGTGCCCCTGGTTTCCTACCGCGTGTTATTCAGTAAAGGAGCAGAGACGGGCTGGTGACTGGGAACCATCGTCTGAGGCCTGGGTTTGGATGCCTCTGTCCTCTTTTGTGGCCAGGACCAAGGAATGCAGTGCTCCGTGGGGTTCAGTCCCCCTGTGGGTGGTGGGATGGTGAAGGAGGGTCTTGCTCGGCATGTGAGCGTGTTGGGTTTGTCCTGGAGTGGGACTGGGACGAGGTGGCAGATCTCGCCCCAACCTCTCATTCCCTGGCTGTGCTGGCATTCGCGGGCTGTGCCATAACAGCCACGTCCTCCCTTGAATACAGCCCAGCCAGGTGCCCATGCCACCCCTGAGCTGAGCTCCAGCACCTGCTGAGGCTGAGGGCAGCAGCTTTCCTGCACCCGGGGCAGCCCTCTGCCTCACCTCCCTCCTCTTCCTCTGCCCAGGGTGCTGTAGTCTCTCTGCCTGCATTTGGGGACCAGCTGCCATGGCTAGCTTGAATTGGTTGAAGCAATCAATTAGTCAAAAGGTTTACATCTCTTTCCTTCCTTCTCACTCCCCCACTCCCCACCCTGTTCAAACCTGCCCTCCTGTCCCCACCCAAACAGGTAAGGAGAGCAGTTTGGGAGAGGCTGACTTGCAGCCGAGCTCGGACCCTTCGGGAATGGACAGCAGCTACCTCAGCGTGAAGGAGGCCGGGGTGAAAGTGCCCCAGGACCGGGCCAGCACGGACCTCCCCAGCCCCATGGACAAGGCCGACTCGGAGAGCAACAAGGGCAAAAAGCGGAGGAACCGCACCACCTTCACCAGTTACCAGCTGGAGGAGCTGGAGAAGGTCTTCCAGAAGACCCACTACCCAGATGTCTATGCCAGGGAGCAGCTAGCCATGAGGACAGACCTCACCGAGGCTCGTGTACAGGTAACAGAGGATGTGGGGCTGGGTGAGGGGTGGGTGAGCTGCAAACAAGCCCCCACTCTCTGGGGAATGGAACCACAAACGCTGCAAATTTGTTGTGCTTTGCTGTGCCACAGGCTGGCACACCTCTGCAGTGGGGATGGACGGGGAGGGATGCCCATGTCTGACACTAGTGTCAGCTCCTTTATTTGGGCTGCTGTCCCGAGCTTCAGTGTTCACAGAGACGCCTCTTGTCCTTGAACTAACGGGGTGGCAGGCTATTAAACCTCACTGTCACCCTAAACAAAGCTATTACAAAAAATACTTCCTTCAGGAGAGTCAGCAGGGGACACAGGTTCATTAATCTGAGTGGGAGCAAGGTTTCCCACAGTATGGGCTCTGTCTGGCAAGATGGGGCTGCAGAGGTGACCAGGATGTTCAGTACCAGTGAGTGTGAGGTGATGGAGGAAAGGCAGCCCTTGTCGCCTGCTCAGCTGAGTGGGTGCTGAGACTGCACAGAGCCTGGTGATCTGGAGCAAAAAGGTGCTCCACCACCTCGAGGGGAGCAGGAGAGTCAAACAGCCACACTGTGGTCGCACCCACGTGAACTGACCCACATGAACTGGCTCCCCTGAACTAACCTGGGGGTCCAGCAGAGCCAAACTCTGCATTGAAGGAGTGAGTGATTCTGTGAGTGCTGCTCTCTCCTCTGAGTTAAGGTTAAACCGAGGGCCTAGCAGAGCTCAGATGCATGTGAAAAAGGAGCACCATCACTTGGAGCAGACATCTGCAGCTCACGCTTTGATGGCCATCAAAGGTTACCCTGAGGTTTAGGCTCTCATTCTCCAGTCCAGCTAATCCCGTGACTTCCATCTGCAGGCATTTATCAGCTCACCACCACAGAACCTGCATTAGCATCAAGAATAGCTGGCCTGTGGAGACATCTGACTGTACCTCTTCTACCAGGAAGATTCCCAGGTGCCAGGCAGCCTGGCTTGCCCTCTGCTCCGACCTCTACAAGTAGTTGTTGCAAACAGTGGAAGCAGTCAGGCCTTGCCTAAATCCATTTTAGTCTGCACATTTACTTCCAGTTTCAACTGGCTGCAGGATTTTTCTTTTCTTGCCTAAGCTGATTTGCAGGACTGGTGTGCTCTTCTTCCCCACAGTTTATTTCCCTTCAGGCTGGACATGGCTGAATTTCAGTAGAAAGGAGTGTGATTCCTGCTGATCCCACATGCAGCGTGCTGAGCACTGCAGGACGGGCAGGGAAGGCAGCGCTGCAAATGTCAGCTCTTTCTTTCTGCCACTGGACGCAGCCCTTGATTTCCCAGGGCCACATCACAAATGCTGATGGGGTCTCCTGGAAAGCTGGTTACCAACTGCACAGCGCATGAAATCACTTTCACTCTGGAATGAGAATGAGGTGCTGGAGGGCGGCAAGCTCCTCCTGCTCACCTCTGAGCCCGGGTGCGCAGCTAGCGTGTCACAGCTAGTGCTCAGGGCCGGCTAGCAGAGCCAGTGCAGGCGAGGCAGATGCAAGACACAAATTGTGGGTCATATGCCCCACTTACCACTGGGTAACACTGCAGCTGAGGGTAGAAGCACCTCCCCAGGCAGCTGGGAGGAAATCTGGCAGAGGGTAGGGGGTGGCCTGGGGGTTTCGGCCTGCCCTGAGATAAGCAGCCCGACAGCTGCCCACCATAAGCAGCCAAGAAGAGCCTCAGTCCTTGAAGAGAAGCCTGAGGGGAGACTTCATCACCCTCTACAACTACCTGAAAGGAGGGTGCAGAGAGGGGGGATGAGTCTCCTGAACCAAGGAACAAGCGCCAGGACAAGAGGGAATGGCCCCAAGCTGCACCCAGGCAGGGTCAGGCTGGCTCTTAGGAAGTATTTCTTTGCAGAAGGGGCTGTTGGGCGTTGGAATGGGCTGCCCAGGGCAGGGGGGGAGTCCCCATCCCTGGAGGGGTTGAAGAGTCGGGTTGACCCAGCGCTGAGGGATCTGGTGGAGTTGGGAACGGTCAGTGTGAGGTTCATGGTTGGACTGGAGGAGCTTCAAGGTCTTTTCCAACCGAGATGATTCTGTGATTCTGCATTTTACTCATGCATTTCGCTCACGCCCCCAGCCCTGCCAGGAATGCCCTCATCCCTTGGGCTGTGGGCTGGCACCTAGCACCCAGCCTTGTGATGCAGGGCTGCCATGCCACCAGTGGAAATACAGACTCTCTGGCACTGGAGAGCGAGAACCAAGCAGGCTCATGTCACAGTGCTTGGCACTGTGTGTGCTGGTTGGCAGGTCCAGGGGCACCCCCAGGGTGCCCAGGGAGCTGGGGCTGCTGGCTAGAGAGCTGCTCAGCCTCGGCACGGCGGTGGCAGCCCCCGGGAGGCGTGGGGACGCAGCCTGGGGTGGCACAGGGCTCTTTGCTGATGGCACGGGGCTGTGCTTCGCACGAGGGAGGCTTTCGGGGCCAGGGCCTTAGTGAATCAACCTAGTGCCTGTCTCCAGCTCTGGGTTGTGTTATAGCGTGTTTAGGCTTGGCTTTGGCCTTCCAACCCCTCTGAGCAGCTCTGCTCTGCTGGGGCCTCCCCTTGCCAGCACTGCAGCACCGAGAGCCATCAGCTCACAGCTGAAAAGTGGGCATGGGCACGAGGAAGCAGCCCAGGAGACCGATGGTGAAGCAAATGTCTACTGCAAGGCCCAAGGGCCTAACAAGGGCCATGGCAGAGGGTGGAAATCATAAAAAAGCCACAAGCCCCTTACTTCTTTCCTCCTGCAAGCCAAATAGCCACTGTGCACCTGGACACCCACCGCCAAGCTGGCAGGGGCTCTGGCTGCTCAGCAGTCCCTCTCCCAAGGAAGGTACAGCTTTCTAAGGGATGGCGAGCGTCCTGGGATGATTTCAGGGAGGCCAGCTCCAGCTGCCTGCAAGGCTGAGCGAAGCCAAGCGGAGCGGCAGGAAGGCGAGGCGCCCAGCCGGTTTGAGGTGTGATGCTCCCTCCCACGGCTGAGCCAGCTTTTGGCTGGAGGTCGTCCCCTCCGGCCAGGCCCTGCTCCCTGAGGAGCGCAACCAGCCGCCACGCTGCAGGCGGGAGCAGATGCAGAGCCCAGACAGGCAAGTGGCAGCTCTGTTTTTTCCATCCCTTTCCCAAGCTCACGCTTCATTAGTGAAATAGCTGCTGGAGATCTCGGTGCCTGGAGAAGAGCTCATGCCAGCAGCGGGCATGGGGCGGGCCACGCTGTCTGTGGAGCAGTGGCATCCCACAGCCTGGCCCCTCTCCTGCTCCATGGCTCTGCTTGGTTTCCATCTGTAGGTGCTGATGTCCGACAATGTCAAAGTCCCCCTGCGATGCAACACAACGTTTTCCCCATCTGTCCCCCACAACCTGGCCCCTTGTTGCCAAATTAAGCTACTGCACGGCCCCGTTTTCCGAAGTGGGATCCACACATAAGCCCTGTGCAGAGACAGGAGCCACCCAGCCAGCAAGAGCCTGCTAGGGCTCCGAAACAAACCTGCAAGGTGATGCTTTCATGTAGGTCCTACACAGAGTGCGTATCCCATTCCTTTCTCCTCCTCTTCCACATCTGGGGCTGCAGAGCCCCAGAAAGAGCTCCTGCTCCATACCAGCAACTGCCTGAGCCCACCCAGGGCTGCGGCAGATGTCTGAGGCGGTGGCACTAGAGAAACATGGTAGACACACACGTGTGTTATTCACACATGGCTCCCTCCCCTTTCATGCACACACACACATACCCAACCCAAGTCCACGCCAGCGTGGCTCCGGCTGCTCATGTCCCTCGGGCTGTGAGTATCTCTGCCTCCTGGCCTGCCCTGTGGCAGAGAGGAAAGAGATGGGGCTGGAAGGAGGCTTCACAGCCAGGGAATATAACCCCTCAGCCAGCCCCCCTCAGAGCCAGCCTTATGATTGCTGCGACCGTTAATGAAATGTTTTCAGCGGTGACCCTGTGATGAGGCGGGGGCTTGAAAGTGAGAGGGAAATGTCAAACTCCGCTGTAGCAAAATCACCGCCTTGGAAAGAAAAGAAAAGAAAAAAAGCAAAGCAAAGCAAGAAGTAATATATCTTGATCCCTTTTCCCCCATAAAACCCTGGGAGGCTGGTGGAAGGAGCGGAAAGACTGAGCTAAGCCTGCAGGAAATTAAACATGAAATGAAAACAAGCTCGAGTTATTCAATTCTCTCATCCCAGGCTCCAATTTCCCATTCCAGGCCACTGATAAAATGGTGTCCAGTTTCAGTGCTCAAGGATGAATTCTGGCTCTGTTCTTGCAGGCTGGAAAGCAAAGGACTGGTGGCCATCTCTGGGAAGAGGGGAGACAACCTGGCCTTTCGCAGAGGGATGGGGTCCTGGAGACAGACAGAAGACAGACAGACAGACAGAGGGAGGGAGGGAGGAGGGCAGCAGGGCCAGAGGACAGGGATGGGGAGAATGGCTGCTGCGAGGCTGCCAGGGGAGAGCGGGAGCACAAGAGGCTTGAACGCAGCAGGCAGCTGTCATCTGCATCGGGGCAGCGATGCTGCTGGCGGGGTTTGAGCACAGGGCGTGGGGCACCGGGCTGGATCTGGCCCCGTGGCTGCCACTGGCCCACCACCACACATGCAGAGGCCAACCTCACCCTGCACCACTGCACCAGGGCAGGTAGGAAGGAGGGGGAAAAAAAATCACCTTTTCCTTAACTTGGAGGAAGGACAAACTCAGCGATGCATTTCCCAACTATCCAGCCGTGGCCAGAGGGGCGTGGGTGAGGACCCAGCTCAGCCCACCCACCTGTGCCCCGTGCAGGGCACCTGGGGCTTGGTGGCAGGGGCAGACCAGCAGCACCGGCTGGGTGCCAGGGTAGCGGCCACAGCGAGCAGGAGCCTCCTGCCTTCTTTGTCTCAGGCTGTCCCCGGCCTCTCCACCCCCTGCAGCACGTCAGTTGTGTATGCATATGGATTTAGGTACCAGCATATGGCTGAATGTTTATGGAGACATGAAACATTTTCTGTTCTGTAGATTTTTATAGGGCTGATTTGGTACGTCAGGGCTTATCAAAGCACTGTCTGCAGGACTCAGATATATGACATTACCCTACACTCCCACTCTAATTGTTAACACTGAGATGCAGCCCACAGCGACTGCTTATCCCTGCACGAAGTACCCTGTCCTGACCCCAGAGGACACGCTGCACCGAGTGCTGCAGCCTCCACTGTCACATCCCCATCCCATAGCAGCCTCTCTTGACAAAAGGTGACAGACAATGAAAGGAAAATGAGCTTTTGTTGGGTTTTAAATTTGCTTTTTAAAAGCAGGTGTCTTCTAAGATTGAGGAAATACTTAGGATTAGTTGGTTTTCTGCTGACGTCTTTGCATTACGCATTGCCTCGCCTGCCCTGCTTTCCCTGGAGCACTGTGGAGGTCTGGAGAAACCTGACTGCAAGGTACCAAGCAGCCTAAAAGGACTTGGAACAGAGGAGAAAGGAGAACTTCAAAAAGTGGTCCAAACTTTGTCACAAGTATTTTGGAGCAGTGGCTCTCTGCCAGCCCTTGGAGTACCTCCAGCATGCCGGGCACCAGCACTTGAACTGAAGACACTTCTTTTTCAGCCTAATGTGATAGTTTGCCACAGCCTCCTGGCCCACCAGCCGCTCAGGGACTGCAATTCAGGAACTGCCAGTTTAAACCATTTTGCTCTGCCAGCACCAGTTCAATCAGCCTAAATGAGGAGCAGCGGAGCAAAACCCTGCACTGTGGAGACCCCGCTCCGCCTCAGCCAGCCCCAGGAAACCTCCCTGCAGCTCTGGCGCTGTGCTGGGGAAGCCAAGAGCACAGACCCCGCGCTGATGGCTTCGGAGGTCACGCTGCAGGGCGGGATGCTCAGGCGAGCTGCCCTGTGTGGCCACGCAGGTGTGCGGGCAGGCCAGCCGGTGCCTTCGGCGGGCAGCGGGACGGCCGCATATGCCTGGCATATGTTTGCCCTGGCCTCATGCACAGCCAGCGCTCTGCTCCCTACCTGCTCTGCACCCCTCTGTGCACAGCGGGGCCTCCTCCGCCTGAGGAGGAACCGGGTCACCACCGCTAACTTTGAATCTGTAGATCAAAGCGGCATGATCTGGGCCAGCCCTGGGACTGGCCTGCAGCTGGGCTGGAGCGCCTGTGCCAAGAAGAGGTAGAAGAAAAACAGACAGATGCCTGGGGCATCAAACCTGCTCCAGTAGGACACTCTTCATGTGCAGCATGAGCTCAGCTGGGATAACGTTAAGACCTTTCTGCTGGCGCTTTTTGCACCTGCTGAAAATCCTCACAGGGTTTTTGATTCGGGGTGGGGGGTTAATATCAGGTTGCTGCTTGGGTATGGCTAGTCGGGTTGGCTTGTGAATGGCTCGGTGGCACTGCCATGGGCACTAACCCCCACACCATCCCCAGCCCACACGGGGAGGAGGTGCCTGGGCAGGCCACAGCACACGGCTGGACCCTCAGCTGCCCACACGCACCACGGGGCTGGCAGCGGTGGGGAGCTGCGAGAGACCAGCATGAGGCTGCCACCATGGCAGGGAGGGGGAAACTCAGCCAGGAGAGCCTGAAACAACTCTTCCAGCACAAGCAAGAAGGTCAGCTCAGACCAGAAACCACAGACCCTCAGGCCTGTCACTCCCTGGAGCAGTTCCTAGCTTTGCTGATGCAGGCTGCAAATGCCACCACTCTCCTGCCCTCCCCAAAAGCCATCCCGCTGCCCCACCCTGTGCCCAGTGCCTGGCTCGCCCCCCTGTCCTCCAAAGATGTGAGCTTCCCACCTGACATCTGGTTTCTCCAGCCGCCTGCCAAGCAGTGGATCTGCCCCACAGCCAGGCACAGGCAGGGCCAAGCTGTCGGTTAGCGGTGTCCCCCCCCTCCGCAAGTCACCGTGTAAAACTCAAAGCAGAAGCGAGCGGCTCTAGGACTGCTCCTTTCATGCACTGGCGTGACCTGCACAACCCAGCCCCTGGTGATCGCCTGCATCTCTCAGTGCCTTCAAAGCGGCTCTTGATTGATGTGTTTCCCTGACTCACAAGCTTCAAGAGGCTTTGAAGACACTGGGCCAGGCTCTGATCTCTCTTAGGCTGATGCAAATCAGGAACAGTGGTGCTGACAACAGTGCAATAATCCACACTGATGTCAAGCCAGTAAAAATAAGAGCAGAAACAGGGTTTTGGTCTTTCCTCTGCCTTGAAGGCATCTGAGCAGCACTGTGAAGCAGAGCTGCAAGCTCTGCAAACAAAACGTGGTGTAAAGCAAAGGGCACGCAACGCTGTAGAAGGGCACTTGTCCTTTCTGCAGCTAAGGAGGGAAGGGTTGTTATGCTTTTTATATTTTTTTTAACAGTTAAGAAAAATAAGACTGAGAGTTCAGTGAGAATTGCAAGCTCTCAGCCAGTGGCATTGTCACAGCCAGAATTAGGCCCGGGGAAAGCCCCAGCACTGCTAGTTTCAGCCTGGCAGCAGCACACAGGGATGCATTCACACTTCTCGTCTGAGCCTGTCCGACAGCATGAGAGCTACAGGCAGCCCCATGGTAACACTGACTTAGGGGTGTGAGGAAGATGGGCTAGCCCAGGGCAAACCAGGCTGTGACCATCCCCAGACAGGCAGGACACCGAACCATGGGCAGCACCTTTTGCCTGGGGTGCTCCCAGTGTGGGAGCGCAGGCTGGCCCCAGACCTCCAAGGGATGCAGGGCAGGATGCTGCTCCGGCTCAGGGCTTGTGTTCGGAGCCAGCGGGCTCCCCGGGGCTGCGGGGCTCCCAGCCACGGCCAGCAGCTCCCCTTTTGTTCACAGCCCCCTGTCGCCCTCTCCCCAGGTGTGGTTTCAGAACCGGCGAGCGAAATGGCGCAAACGGGAGCGGTTCGGTCAGATGCAGCAGGTCCGGACCCACTTCTCCACTGCCTACGAGCTGCCCCTGCTCACCCGTGCTGAGAACTACGCCCAGGTGAGTGCATCCTCCCCTCCTGGTCTGACGGTTCCAGTGCCTGCTGGACACACCGCCTCTGCTCCCAGTCCCCCCAAGTGATGCTTCGCTTTTCAGCTTCATCCTCCTCCCCTCAGAAGACTGTAAAAGTGCCGGGGCTGGGGCTATATGGCCAAGCACCGAAGGGCCAGGAGTTATTAAGCTGGGTGTCCTGCCTGGCTCCCTCATGCACATTGGCCTGGAGCAGCCATCTCAAAAGCAGGCACCAACCCCAGCCCTGAGCGACACTGTGCAACCACCCTTTGGGCACGGCCCACCCTGCTCACGTTCTGCTGTCCTTCTCCCATCATGTGTGCCGCTACCCACTAACTTCCTCGTGGTTTGGAAGAGGTCCAAAAGGCTATTTCATGCCTAAAACCCAGCAGTTCCCAGAAAGGCTCCCTGTTGCCATGCCTGGGTTTCCATGTCCCTTCTTTAGGCAGTTGGACAAAAGGGTTTTTTTCCCTTGGCAAATTCCCACAGAAGTCTCCCAGCCCTGGGCTGCGGTACCCACAGCGCACTCAGTGACGTCTAGGGATGCTTCCCAAGGGACTCGTGGGTTTCTGCTCCAAAGGAAGGGTGGGATCAGCCTTGTTGGGATAGCTGGGGCTGCTCCTGGGGCCTGTGGAAACCATTCCTGCCCTGGCCCAGGAGGCAGGTGACACAGCCGCCTCCCTGCCTTAGCTTCCTCTCCTGGGAAACCTGTTACCACAGTAGCCTCCTAAGCTTTGGGCCACCCCCCGTTTCACAACACTGCCTTCAGACCATGCCAGGGCAGACAAGAGTTCATTAGCTGGAGGGCTGGGCTCTGCCCCCACAAAGCGCTCCCTCCGCCCTGCCGACTCCTTTTCCCGCCACCCAGAATTTGCTTGAGGGTGCAGTTCTGCAGGCGTGATGCTCTGAACCCGACTTGTCCTCGCAGATCGGCTGGGAGCCCTCCCCGCCCTGACGCCCCGGCTGTCAGCCACCTCCCCAGTCAGCGCCGCACCAAAGCTCCCCCGCAGCCAAGTCAAGAGCGTTTGACCTCTCTCCTGCTTGGCGTCTCCCCCGAACTGAACAAGGAGCCCTTATGAAACAGCTGAGAGATGCCAAAGCAGCTTTTCAAGCAGAGGACACTCTCAGCAGCCTTTTCAGCACTCCCTCCTCTTGCCTTTGTAATTTATACTGCTCCCTTCTCTCCCAGCCCTACAGATCAAAAAAACGCAAAATTTGCGGAGGTAAGAGATCAGAGAGGGCCCAAGGGTGAGCGGTGCAGCAGGGCGCTGGGGTGAAGGGCCCTTTGCTCTCACTCCAGCTAGCTACTTGCCTTCTCCCTGCTTTTGTCCTGGGTGCTCCTGTCCCCACTGCCACCAGCAAATGCTGAGCCCCCCTGCTCTTCTGCAATATCCTGCCATGAGCGACGCTGTAGGAGCCCAGATGGCCACTCGCAGCAGCTCCGCAGGGCTCTGCTCTGCAGCAGGGTGGGTGATGCTTCCTCAGTGGGCAATGAGGGGCAGGGAATCTGCCTGCGTTGGGGGCTGCCAGCAGCTCAGCTCCGACAGGCATGTCTGAGCGGCATGAAAAAGCCCCGAGCTGGGGCAGGAGGGCAGTTCAGCAGTCTCGCAGCATCCCATTCTGCCTGTTCCCTCTGGAGTGGGTAGGCCCACGGAAACACTGCGGATAACACTGGGTTTTCTGTGCTGATCCCTGCTCCAAAAAGTGCTCATGGTGCAAAAAACCCAAAATTGGCTGGGAGAGGGAACTGAGAGTCACTGCGGCAGAGGAGGGGCTCTGCTCCCCTATGAGTTAGTCTCCCGCACCCCCTGGCCCCGTGTGGGCTGGCATACAGATTTGGGAGGGGAGCTGCTGGCTCTGGAGGTTTCAGTGGGTCCCATTGTTGGCGGGGGCCAAAATGCCCCACCCCGTCACACCGGCTGCCCCTGGCGCAGCAGGGCCGGGGCTGGACACTCTGTATCCCCCCCAAGGCCAGCCACTGGCTGCGTCCTGCACGGGGCAGCCCTGACATTTCTCTTCCCACCCCCAGATTCAGAACCCCTCCTGGATCGGCAACAACGGAGCCGCCTCCCCCGTGCCCGCCTGCGTCGTCCCCTGCGAGACGGTGCCCTCCTGCATGTCCCCCCATGCTCATCCCCACGCGGCTGGCGGCGTCTCCGAGTTCCTCGGCGTCTCCGGCCCCGGCAGCCACGTGGGACAGACTCACATGGGCGGCCTCTTCGGCACGGCTGGCATGAGCCCCGGCCTCAATGGCTACGAGCTGAACAGCGAGCCGGACCGCAAGACCTCCAGCATCGCTGCCCTGAGGATGAAAGCGAAGGAGCACAGCGCCGCGATCTCCTGGGCGACATGACAGGGTTGCAGCCCAGCGCCCACGCGACACGGAGAGAGCACATGGGGACAGCCGAATAAATCCATCCGCTTGGACTCCAGACAGCAGTTGCCTCCTCGGGGATCTGAATGCAGCACTTTTAGCTACCCTAGGCATATAAAGTACATATGTTAACGTAAGTGGAGTGTTTCCAGCATGAACGCGGCAGCTCCCAGCTTCCTGGGATCAGGCAGGGAGAGGGCGGCTGTGGAGCAGCACCTCTTCCAGTGAGAGCTGGGTTGGGATGCATCCCCTCTCACCGCCACCTCCCCAATAACTTGGGCATTTTTTCTCCCCGCTCCTTTTTCTGACACCAGATCTGCCTTTCCAAAGAGCAAGAGCCCGCTGGCATTGCAGTGGCTTCTCTCATCCCGCCACCCCCCATACACGCACACATGCACACACACACGTCTTCCTCTCCTGATTTGTCGACAGTGTTGCTCAGATCTCTTCTGCCCCGGGCAGGGGACTGGATGGGGACTCTGGCACCAGCAAAGAGGGTCCTCTCAGGCTGCTCCCATCCTCTTAGCGGGAGCCACGACTTCCCACAGCTGAGTGGGGAACAAGGCTGGGGAGATACCCGAGGATAGAAAGAAGGCAACATTAGCCCACCTCCTTCCACTCTGCTTCCTCTCCATCTTGCAGTCCGAGATGAAGCACAGAGCCGTAGAGGCCTGTGAAGGGGATGCCTCTCTTCCCAACGTGGCATGGTGCTACCATGCTGGGAGTCTTTGCCAGCCCTCTGGTCGCCCAGCTGGAGATGCACCCCGGCAGATGTTCGCTTCCCAGCACGGCTCGCTGCCCCCGGGAGCACCTGGGCTTTGCTTCACCGCGGTCGTGGTTGATGTTGAGGCTCATGTGTGTGGTGGGGCAGCAAAGCATTTCCCCTATGTTGGGAATTACTACCCTCAATATAGAGGCAGCAGCTATGGGAGGGGAGTATAGCTGCTGTGTAAATCCACAGGTCCCCAAGGAGACTGCTCTGAGAAACAGCCCAAGCACTAGCACGCAGCCACGGTTACGTGAGGCCACCGAATTCCTCACACGCCTTGTCCTGGGGTCAGATCTATGCAGTGACAGCCCCTCCTGGCAGCCCTGCGGCCCCAGGGCCCTGCTGCACACAGCTGCTGCGGGTATCTCGGCCTGGGGGACGGCCCGGGGAGCAGGCGGGGAAGGGACCTGAGTCTGGAGGAGGCAACACTGCCCTATCTCCAGCCACCTCAGATCCTCTTCACCTTGCACAGAGGGAGCAGGAGACACCAGAACTTGCCTGGTTTGCCTGAGCCAACGTGCCTCCTTGCTTTTCCCTCCCAGTGCTCTTCCCTGCACAGTGCTAACTGTTAAGACCTCCTTTGCAAGGCTAAAATCTTTTACAAGCTTTTCAGTGATCTCACAGTGCTAGGAATAATTTTGGAACATCCTTTTACCCCACTGAATTATCACTGAGGAGAAGCTGAAGGTCAGCTGAGCACTAACACCCACACCGTGCAGCTATGCAGGCTGAGCTTGAGCTGGGGCAGCCATCTCCAAGATTCACAAGGGAACTCCAGGATTTTACTCCCATAAAAATTTGCGTGTCACCCTACCCTTCTCCCTCATGCTCAGTGTTAGAGGATCTTGTAGTTCAAGGTCCAGGAATATTTAGTGGTCTTGGAAAAGGCTCCAAATAAGCTACAACCAAATGTCAGGTTTCAGGTTAACAAGATAGCCAAGTATTTCTATAGTGCCTAGACTGCCATACACGACCTAAACGAGACACCGTTGCTCAATTCAATGTAATACATATTTATTGGACTAAGGAAAGACCAGCAGTACTGTCTCTTTCCACAGAAATGCTAAGATCTGCCTTCCTTGCTACTCACAGGGAACCAGCACGCATTTAACACCACCAGGTGTACGACCAAGGCCTCTCCCATCACAAGTAGCCAGGACTTAGGTCCCAGCTTAAACATTCAGCTGAGCCATCAGGCATGATGGCTTAGGTGCTAAAAGCAATGCGGAGCACTGAACCAGACACCATCATGCTGACAAGTCGGAGGTGTATGTCACCCCCACCAGGCACCCCAGAAGCCACTGAGGGTCCCAAGCCACCCAGGGACCAGTGGCAGGAGGTGGTTTCTCTGGCAGATTTTGTGCAGGCAGCAGAGCACAGTGTCGAGAGCCTTTTCCCAGGTAGGCTGGGGAGCGTGACGCTTCCCAGGGTCAGCGGGCAACCCCGTGAAGGCTGAGGCAAGCCAGCAGCAGGCAGAGCCCAGGAGCGGGTGGTGGGGTGGTCGGGACGGGTCCTGCATGGCCTGCAGGTACCAAAGGCAGCTCCAACAGAGGGCTGCAGCCACTCAAGAGCTTAGCTGCATTCCCAACTGAAGCTAAAGGGTAGCTTTTCCTCACGGACTTCCACGGGGCCAGGATTTCAACCGAGCTGTTTAACAGCCCAGAGGATTAAGTGCTGTATCCCTCATCTTGTTAGAGAGGAGCGTCTCCTGGCAGCAGACTTGGCATTTACAGAGGCTTGTCCCCCGCTTTCCCTCACCTTAAAATCCACGTGCAAAGCACATGTTGGACTCACTCAATCTATTTTAAACGCCACTGCGTGTGCCTGGCCCTGAGCCTGCCTAGAAGCATCATGAGGCGAGGTGGGGGGATGCTGTTCCCCACAGCCCCTTTGCCACAGGGCTGCCCTCCCAGCCCCTGCAGCCAGCAGCCCCGCTGCTCGCTGGGCTCTGCCTCCCCTCACTGGGTGCTGCCCCAGGGAGCACCCGCACCCATGGGTCACGCTGGAAGGCGCTCCCCTCAGAAGCCTCCCAAAGAAGTTATTCAGGCAGATTTAAGCTATGTGCATCTGTATTTACACACGTCTTTTTAATTAATTTAAAAGGGTTTTTTAAACTAGCTGTTAAATTAACAAGAAAACTGTATAAATATATATATATACTTTTATATATATATATATGTATCTTAATCTAGCCAACCTGCGGCTACTGCATTTCTTAAGGGTCACAGGGTCAGTGCTGTTCTTGCAATCTCAAGTTACCACGATGATGCCTTTTTTAATTATTATTATTATTTTAATACCTTTCAATTCTATTTATGACTTTCTTCTCTATTTATTTCTTATTTAGTACTTTACTCCTGTCCATACATTGAGTTGCAATTCCCTGGCTTGGACTTGCCTTTGAAGCTGTGAGCTTCATCCCCGGCCACCACCAAAATGTCTCACAAGTCCCAGCCACCCTGACACCAGCCATGCCTGTGGTGGCATCCCCTGTGGGCGCAGCACCCACGGCACCCAGCTAGCTGGGCTCACCCAGCTGCCCTCTCCAGCCTCATGGAGGTAGCAAAATGTTCTCCTGAGCAGTCCTGGCCTTGGCTGTGCAGCAGGCACCCTACAAGGAGGCTGCCCTATGCTGCCTGTTGTTAGAACACCAGAGACATCCCGGAGCATTGAGACGAGGAGGATATAAATAGTGAAAGCGACACAGGTTCCCGGCACTGGCTTAAAAGCAGTTGGGTACCACTCGCTGCTGAGTACTCCGAGGCACTTCTTGCCTACAAGCAGTAGTTAGTGCTTTGGGAGCAACTGCAAACCAGTGGTGAGCCAGGCTTGAGTTCGCTGGGCCCTGCAGGGCTGAAACTCTTAAGAGCTCTCACGTGTCTGAACAAGCTCATGGAGAGGAGCGAGACAGGGGCCAGGTCAGCTCCTCCAGCACATCGCCCACAGCCAGCTTGCCCATGCTCCTGGCAAGCTCTCCAGCCAGCAGCCACACTCCAGCAGCCTTTTCTTGAATAGGCTACTCAGTTTGGGACTCGCTGCCCCAGCACCTAGAGCACAAGGGGAAGAGACCCGAAACAGCAACGTGAAGGAGAACCAGCCTCCCTCTCCTCTAGAGCCCACGGCAGCGTGTGAACGAGTGCACATCCTTTCCCTGCTGGAGCGCTCCTGGCCCGAGCCGTGAGTGTGGGCAGGGTGTTCGGGGAAGGCCACGTGTAGTGACAGACCCACGCGAGGTCACAGAGCTGTGGCACATGTGGCTTTACCTGCACCAGGGACACAGCGCTGACCGGGACAGGCGTACCCGGTGTGCTGCCCAGGCAGGGCTGCCGGCTGGGTTTCTCCGGTGGTGGAGGTGTTTTGGGGCGGGGAGGGGCATTTCCCTGATTCCCAGAGTACACCCAGACCAGGCAGCACGTTGTAAAACACTCTCCAAACAAACAAAGGCAAAAAAAGGTAGTTTCCTGGAAAAGGTCTGAAAAATAATCAAGCAGAGGCAGAGCCCCGTGTTTATTTTGCTGCTCTGACTGACACAGCAAAAAGCAAACAGAGCGAAGGAGAAATTAAACCCAAATGGGAATGGGGGCAGAATTGGATGGAAAGTCATTCAGCCCTTTGCAGCTTCCCAAAGGGAGCTGGGAAGAGGTGACAGAGTGGCCTTGCACCCCCTTAACTCTTTGCTGGTAACACGGTTCCCCACTCCCCCCACATAGCTAGGTAGGTAGGTAGAGCTAGGACTTTTATACTACTGATTTTGAAGGACAGTTTTCAATGTATAATAATATATCGGTTTAGGTGTGCAGTGTTTGAAAGAGACTGGGAGAAAGAAAGAAAACAAACCTCAATCAATATTATTGGTTTTTTGTTGTAAAATATTGTAACCTTGTATAAACGCAACCTTTTTTTTTTTTTTTTCTTTAGCTTAACAGCCTGGGGTAGAACATATTAAAAAAAAATTAAAAAGTTTTTAAAAAGTTCAGGAAAAAAAGAATTAAAAAAAATCATTAAAAATGTTGCCATGTGAGGTTTGTGCGATGCAATGTTATTGCCTATGCAGCCATGTATTACCAGTTCATTACAGTGGAATATTAAAAAAGAACAAACAGTCTTGCAGCTTGGTTCCTTTTAACTTCTTCTGAAGTAAGTTATTGCACTTGCAGCTTTTTTTTTTTTTCTTTTTTTTTGGGGGGTGGGGTGGGGAGGGCTGGAATTTCTGGGCCCCAATTTTTATTTTTCCAGTTTTTGCAAGGACTGGCATCACTGGGAAGGACCCTGCTTCCCAGCCACCCTGGCCGAGGGGGCACAAACACTGTTGTTATTGTTTTGGTTTGCAATAAACTCCTTCTCTTCTCTCCTCTCAACTGCAATCTGGCTGGTTTGTTCCTGACTCATGACAGATGAAATGTGATCAGAGGGGCCTCCAAAATCTCACGTTAATTGAAGTTGGCAAAAAATACTAACAGTGCCCTTTTGAACTGCTGACGCAGTGCAGAATGGATTAGCCGGGGGTAGATTAACAACAGGTGGCAGCTCACGGGCCGCTGCCTCTCCCGGTACAAAGGAGATGGTTAACAGCCAGCAGCCAGGCGCGGGAACATCCTGCCAGCCAGCTCTCAGCTAACCAGGGCCTCTCTGCCTCCGAGCGTGCCGCTCGGCATCGCCTGGCATGGCCACTGGCCACAGGGAAGAGAGGAGGATGGAGCCACCCGGCTCCCTGTGCTATGGCACCGCTGCTTTGACACAGCACAGCCACGCTCGGGGCACGGCAGCAGGAGGTCTCCTGAAGCCCCAAGAGCAGCCACCCGGGGCTGACAGTGGGGGGACCTTCCCCCCAAAGAGCGCTCCTTTCGCCCACGCCTCTAAGCCTCACCCACCCTCTCTTTGGCCGTGGCTCTGCCGGGTGCCCGGGGCGGAGCAGCCAGACGCTGTTCACCAGGGGATGGGGCAGAACGGGCCCTCCAGGCTTCACTTCTCCCTGCTGCGAGGAGAAGGGCTTGTCTCAGGCCCACGGGGTCCCAGGGCACAGCTCTTGCCCCATTTCAACATGGGGAAAATTGGGCTCTGGGAGTGCCCTTTCTGCTGCTTTCAATCTGTGAATAAACTCAGCTGTGAGCTCATTTCCTTCAGACTCCACAGACCCACCAGCACGAGCACAAGGGAAGAGATCAAGGCCCTGTACCGAGGTGCTGGGTGAATGGGAAAGTGCCATCCCTGCGTGTTGAGGCAGAGCTGAGAAGGTGCCCAGCAGCTGTCAACAACCCACCAAGACCCACAGTGCCTCTGGCCTTTCCATCAGTTGGCTGGGAGCATCAGCTCGGTTCAGATGGAGCGTGGCTGTTTTCCATCTCACAAAGAAATGGATAATGCAGGTGCTGTTGCAAGCTTATCCATTCCTCTCACTTGTAGGAGAAAAATTCCTTCCCTCCCCAAGCACTCAAAGCCAGAATCTCCAGATGTTGGCAGAGTTCAGACTGTTGAGAGCCTAAAACCAGTTTCAGTAACATCCTGGCTGTATGGGTTTACATCAGAAATCGCTCCTAGCCTGAACATTGCCAAAGAGCTAAAAAATCTATAAACTCCCAATAGTGGCAGGGCCCAGATTAGAAATGTGCATTCTTTTCTTGAAGCTGCACTTTCCTACTGGCATTACAGGAGTTGTTTAAAACACATGGAAAAATTTCTCTCTGGGAGATGTGGCTACAGCACCTAGGTTAACACGTTCCTTCTCTGTTGGAGAATACGACTTTGAGGCAGGGCAAAGTTCGGGCAGTTTTAATGAAAAACAATTTTTTCTTCCTGTAAACTAAACAGATTTGTCTTTTTTCTTCCTCTTTTTAAAAGCAGGTTATTAACCTTTAAGCAGATGGATGTACAATAATCTTCTCATTGGCAGGGAAGGTAACAGCCATGCAAGGTGCATCTACTTATGGCCAGCTGGAGCCCACATGTAAAGGTGTTGCATTTAATCTGAGACAAACAAGTGTTTATTATTTGTGAAAGGATCTTCCACTTTCTCTTGCTTTTCAGTTCGTAACTTACTCACAGGGCAAAGACAGATGCTCCGAGTTAGCAATCTGCTCCCTTTGCTGTAGCCTTGCTGAATTCCTGGATCTCATTTTACGGTCCTTTCTGCTTCGAACCTTTTCGCCTGCCTCCTAGTATGAAGCGTGGCAAAGCGGGCATTGTTCCACCAGCCCTCTGTCGCAGGCATCCAGCACTAACTGTGCCTAGCACCCGGCTGAGACCTGGCCCTCCCTTTGACCGAAAGGTTTTGTAAAAGAAGGACCAGTAAGTTTTCAAGCAGCCAGACCACCAGGTGAGAAACGGTGTTTTTCTTGAGTGTAGGGCTACACAGACATGCAGCAGCGAACATAAAGCATTCGGCCTGAAAACCTCAGATATTTTTCCAAGGTTTATCTACTGGATGAGCACGAGGTGTTCACACTGGGCAGGTAGATATCCCCAAGTGGCACTTTTCCGTCAGTCCCAAGCTTTGGCTTTTAGTTTTACAAGTTCCCACTGCAGCACAGAATGGGGGCCAGGAGTATAAGAGATGAGCTTCATCCTTAAAAGCACAGGGTGTAGCAGCAACCACGTCTCACCTTACGTGGGTCTGTATATATCAAGTTCTTCACACCTTAGTTGGCTTTGTTGGTCCAGCTTTCACCTTTTTCCAGTTCCCTGCCAACTAAAATTTAGGTTAAAAATCTAGTAGATGTGCCTTAATAATTAAGCTGGCATTTTCTTTTTCTCACAACTCTGTAGAAATAGTCACAACATGGATTGTTTCTCTTTATAGACACCTGAATCCTCCCCTTGCCCACCTTATCTGTTGTCTTCCCCGCTGCATACAGCCTGGCACTGAGCACTGATTCAAGTTCACAGACCTAATGAAATCATGACCAGGTTGCATTGATCTCAGTCCACAGTCACTGCAGAGTTGTCAGGCTTGTCTGGCGCGGGAGAACTTCCTATTCATGCTAGCAAACAGGCATTCAGAATGAGTAAAGGAAATTTGAAGGAGAATTACTGGATCCTTTTCCAGACAAATGAAGACAACAAACAGGCAGCCTTGCAGGGAGAACCTCTGAGCTACACTGTTTCCAGTCGGAAACCTCCCTGCGTGCTGCTAGCTCCATGCCACTCCACTTAATTACCTCAATTGTCGCTGTTATCCTTTAATGGGAAACATAACTCGCTTTCAAAGCAACCACAAGAAGCTGCAGACAGGGGAATCCTGAAGATCAGCAGAGGTGGGACTGCATTACAGCCACTTCCATCAGGCTGAAATTACACAGAGTGCACCAGGAATGTCACTAAATGGCTTCGAGCCAGGGCAGGCTGAAGCATGCTGACACTGAAAGTCGAGGCTAACGGTCCTCTACCTTGGTGCTGAGCTACCCCAAACTCCAAACAACAGTTCAGACAAAAGTGTGGCCATTCTGCTAAAACACACACTGTGATGCTGGTATTCAGACCTGGTTTAACCCACACAACCCCTAAAGCCTTGGGTGTACGACACCTTCTCTCCAGTTCCTTATTTGCGGCTACAGGCAAGGAGCTGATCTTACCCAAGCAAGAGGACCGTGAAGCTCAATTTTTTGTGCTCAGATACAGCAGTTGCAGGCATCATAAAAAGAACTCACACCACCCTACATGCACTCCTAACAGCATCAGGTACAACTCAAGGATCCATGACTCAAAAGTAAAGCAAAAGTGTTCCAGCTGATTTTTCTGCTAAGCAAATGCCATCTCTGTCTACATACCAACGTCAGCAAGAGGTCTGAAGTGACTACCTGCTCGTGGGATAACTTTCAGATCCTACTGAAAGATGCAAAGAATACTGTGTTCAGTTTTCTGGCACTTTTGGACAGAAATTGTCTTCCAGCCTAAAAACTAAAGAGAAAAGACAATCTAGGTGGAACACTTGCCTAGGATTTGCTCTGCTCCTCTCAGCTCTTTGGGATCTGACTGAAGTTAGCAATTGGATGCTCACTTTCTAGCATATACTTAATCTAATACAACCTTGCAGAATTTTTTTTTTCTTGCTTTAAGTACATGGATGAGACTACCCACAATTCCAAGAACTACTTGTAGTTTACATTTCAGTTTACAAAAGAACACGCTTTGCAACAGCCCTAGTAAAAATTTAATCATGCAAGCCTTTAAGAACAATGATGAAAAAATTCATACTCACTCTGTCTGATCTCTGGCTAGAGCATTTAAAGTCCATTTTCTCATCAGCACCATCAATTTAATTTTTCTTTCCTGTACTGCAGCCCTGTTACAAGAGCAGCTTCCATGTGAAAGGGCTGGACGTAAGATTTATGCAGCACTGATTAACCATTCTGAGGTCCTTGCCGATCAAAAGATGCTCTACCCGTGAGAAGTACCTAGAGTACCAGACACACATTATGGAGGGCATCCATGCCAAATCTTGAAGGCATTTTTAACATTAAAATTGCCCACCTAAATCCATTTTTCATGTGTCTCAGTATAGTATTTTTCCGGAGTGCTCAACACTCACCAGTACAGCCTAAAAGCAAAATGAGTCAGAAGTACTGAGCATCTCTTAAATCCCACCTCACAATTATTTTGATATCTGTGTCTCCAAGGCCCTTGAGTTTAAAAGGCTCTTGAATTGATAATTAATAGGGATAAACTAGCTGCTGCAGTAAAGCATATTTGAACTGGAGCAGCGGAAGCACTATGGATGGCAGGAGGATCAAGAGCAGGAGCTGGAGATGGCAGGAGAGAGGAAATTCAGAACATCAGTGCTCGAATTGGCACGTCCTGTAATGAGATAGCGGAGCTGCAAGGAAGGAAAGAGTCAAGACGTTGCACGGTGAGTTGGTGATGCTAAAAATGTATCCCTAAGACTCACCATGACCGGCCGGGCAAGCACTGTGGCACACCACAGCCCCTGGCACACACAAGGAGCGAGGTGCACCACGTGCAGCCACCGCCCTTCTGCAGCAGAACCTGCGGCACTTCTGCAAACAAAGAGCTGCCACCATGCTGGATTCCACAAGCTCCATGACTCAGCCGAAGCTCGTTTCTCAAAAGCACAGGTCTTCAATATTTGCTGTCTCTCTTCACAAAAAGAGAAAAGATCTGTTCCCTATTTCTCCAAGATAAATGCTATTGTCAAATCTTGGCAGAAAATTAGAGTAACAACTACTCTCCCCAAAAAGGTGACTGGGATGAATTCGTGCAGAACAAGCTTCTACTTCAAAGACAACCATCCAACTCCAGTTATGGGAAAGACAAAATATCAACAGATCTTTCTTAAGTACACTGTGGATATTCAAGTTTAACACAGATTTATGTAGTAAACCAGCCTGTCACTGCAATTCTCCCTTCTAAATGCATCCATGTTTCCTTGTGCTGCGCCAGAAGTGAAATACAACAAACAGTCCTTGGATTTACTTTTTAATATTCCAATATTAACCTCTTTTTTTAATAACATATATACAATGAAAGGTTAAAAATTATCTTAATTTAAAGACAGACAACAAGCCCATTCCAAATCAGACACACAGGTACATCTTACCTTTACAGATTTTGCATCAAGAACATCCCGATTATAAACTTTAAAGAAGTAGGCCTTTTTAAAAAAATTTTTTTTCCAGTCAATTGCCCGATTTTCTTCATGGTACAAACCAGAGACAAATTACGACCTAAAAGAGATGGTCCTATAAAAGCAACTGTAAAATGCCAAAGGACAAAACATGACTGACAGGGGTCACCGGGCATTCTGTGGAAAGGGAATCCACTCGGATGCTTCAGGATGCAGGCACAAGGACCTGTTGCCTTTTTACTGACCCGAGACTATAAAATCAGTTTAGGAGGGTTGGTTAGACTGTCCCCACCTAAAAATATTCCACCGACTATTTCAAATCCTCTGTGTCTTTTAAGACTCCGTGCAAAGCGTGCACTTTTTACTGGCTTACTGAGAAAGAACGAAGAAATCACAGCAGCTTCACAACTCTGTAAGGAAGATGTTATAACTCAGTTAAACTGCTGCAGCCTGCCAAAGCTGAGATCAGCCAAAACTGAAGAGACTACCGCACTGTCACAGCTACTCTTTCTTTTAAAGCAAACTTCTCAAGGGAAACATGCTGGTCTCTCCCGATGCTCAAGCACCAGGACCTAAATCAACAGGAAGATTCAGAAAGAAAAGTTCCCATGAGTGAACCTGAGTGGCTGCAAAGGAGAAATAGCGAGTGACAAACCTTCCCCTATCTTGTGATACCCACTGTGCAGACAGCAGTAGTTGTCACTGCAACAGCTATCCTCCTAGTTCCCCAACGCCCCCTCCCACAGCAACACAGGAATGAAACAAAGACTGCAGCGAAAAACATTTACTAGTAATTAAATGTTCCCAGAGAATCGGACGATACAGTTTACAGGCACATCCCAGGGGATTTATGAAGTGAAGCATCCCCTCAGAGCTATTGTTCCAATATGATTTTCATTCACAGCACATCCACTGCATTGGGCAATAAGATAAGTCTTAGTGGGGGTGAGACAAATAGGAGCAGATGTTTCCTGTTTCGAGCCTGACTTTCATTTGGTTTCTGTCATTGCTGCGTATCCAGCTTAGGAGAGGGGGTGAACCGTGATGCCTAACACTTGTCCTATTGTTTGGGGTCTGGCAAAATCTGAGGAATAAGGTTGCTTGCAGTGTAACAGAAAAACAGCCCATCAAGTAGGATGTCTCCGTAACTGGCAGCAACGGAGGTTTCAAAAGACAGTGAAATCATCTGGTAACAAATATTTTATCAGTGGAGCTGGAAAAGAGATTCCTTTCTCTGCACAACTTGGGATCATCTTTAATATCAAAGGACGAGAGTAACAGTCCAGGCAATTTTATTTCTAATTTTGTTGCATTTAGTTTTCTCATTCAGGTTAATTTCAGTATTGAGAAATAATTCCGATGCTCATAAGAAACGTAAAGCTTCTCCAAAAGCCTTCCTAAGCTGTATGTTTCAGTGGTAGCCTGTGGCAACAGGTTCCTTAAATTACAAGCAAAGACCCAACAGTTTTTCCAACAATGGTACTTTACAGGAGTTTGTACATGTGCATTAATAGGGTCTAGCACATACAAATATCCCTGCACATTAAAGCAGTAATTGGGAAATTTCTGTATATTTAAGTTTTACAAATCGGTACTATAACACACTGCTTGCTGACAAAGATTCAGTTGTGAAAAACTTACTTCACATAGTTGTTGTTCCCAAGCACGGCTACGATGTAACACTGCAACCTGACCGCTGCTTTGATAGTGAAAATAAAAAAAATAGTAAGACAGAAAGATACATATTTTTCTGTATAGTACAACTAGTTTTGACAGTCACAGTCTCTTGCACGGATGCAGCAGAAAACCTGAGATTTATGCAGCAAGAAGAGGTGCAGCAATTGGAGTTCTGTCCTACAGGTCTCTGCTTTGAAGGAGACCATCCTCCCAGCTGCTGTGTGTCTCAATTTGCAGCAGAATAATTTAAGTAACATAAAATGCTTTGCCCTTTAAACCATCTCACAACACAGATTTTTTGTTGCTGATGATGTAAAAAAATAAACATTTGTCTCACCATGCAGAAGAAAATGTTTGTTACACAGTTACTTAAGCCAACAATTAGGCTCAAAAGACAGAGGCTCACCAACCACACAGGCAGTAAGTAAGCTCCTCCCAAAAGAGAGCAGCTATACACTGCAGACGGTTGCTTTGAATGGATGGATGCTTACAAACCAGAGAGCTGCAGCACATTTGATAGAAGAGGTCAGACCACAGAGAGGGAGATTCTGTTTAATTCTTCCAGGTGTGTAGCCTTCTCTGGAGACAGGCATGTGTGTGACATTTCTGGGAGGGACTCGTGAATAGATTCAATCCTCTGTGAGCAACAGAGCAGCAGTTGTTCAGCTTTCCATTACATCTTTGTGCAATGTAAAGGGAAGACAACATACCAGAATACATTAATTCCCATCTCCCTCAGATGTAACCCACTCTCTAGCAATTTTTCTTCAGGGCCTTGTATTCCTCATAGCACCTTTTTCAGCTGTCGTTTTCATCACTCAGGGTTGTCTCACAGCTGCCTTTATAAGCTGCCGATATTGGGAAAGCTCTTCAGTTTCTCAGGAAAGTCATCTTTGTACAGGACAGGGTCAGCACGGTGCTCCACCACTTTTAGAGGCATGGTCCCAAAGACAGAGGCAAACTTATTGATGCATTCCGATCTGGTGAAAGGGAAAGCAGTGTAATTAAGAACCCCAACAAATGGGCTGGCTACCAGCTCCCACACCAACATAACTGGTAGAAGAAACCTTCCCTCTTGCTCTTGGAAGTATTTCAGCCGTGCTGGCTACTAATAAATAAAAAGAGAGCCTCACTGCAGAGAGAACTGAAAAGAAGCTGGTGTTCTTTGATTTATCCATTTAATCACAGAGACGAGCAAGGGGATGCTGGCAGCAGCACATGTGCACATGGAGGTCAAAGCTTCCCTTCTCCCTCCCCCTAGAATTCCAGTCATTCTTAAAGCAATGTACATGCTGTAAACCAGAACAGATTAACTGCCAACATGTCTCTTAAAGGGCCACTGTTGGGTCAATTTGGCTCATCACAAAGGTTTTGCAAAAAACAAGCCTTCGTGAAAATGGAGTTCTTAAAAAAAAAAAGAAAGACTGGGGTTTTTCAGGCTTCTTCAGAAGCTCTAACTTCTCCCACAAAAATAAACATGCCTCAGTATATAGGCACCACTGATTATACCATAACTTAAAAGTGAAGCTGAATTAAAACTATAAAATGAAACCAACTAGTTTATTTTCCTTGTCTAAATAAAGAGATATTGAACAGTAAGGTATCACATTAGCACAAGAAAGACTGGACCACTGATGACTCTTTCAGTTTTAATAATCTCAGGTGTCAGTAATGCTGTGGAAGGGAACAGCCATGTGCTTCAAAAAACAAGCAAACAGATGTTTAACCTTACATCGCTCCTTTAACTCTTTCACTGAAAAGCACGGTACCTGTGGAAGCAAGGCAGGGAAAACTTGGCTCATCTCACCTCAGCCAGCACTCAGCTAAGGCCAGCTGTGTACTTTATACAGCAGCTTCTAAGAACTTCAGACACCAAGAGTCATGACAACAGTCCCCAGCACATAACAGAGACAGCTACAAGAAAACAGGTCACGTTTCTTTTGCCATTCAAAAGGGAAAACAAAAAAGAAACGAGTACTTTGACCGGCTATAAAGGCTGACGTGCTGCAGGCGGTCCCAGAGCAGGTCTCTCGCTCTCCAACCACTGCACCCTCTCCCGACCCCTTCGAAGGGTTAGGGGGTCACTATGGCTCCAGGATAATTTTCCTCAACAGACCCGGTCAATCACACCAACTGAGTGTGACAGTTTTGTGATGGGGACTGCTCAACACTGCCCCAAAACACTCTTTTGAAGTAGATGGGACAGCAAGACTGGTTTTCAAAATTAATTTCTCAGCCTCTGAGTCATCCCATGGCTCCCTCCTTAACTAGAGTAAACGACTGGAAAACACAAAGCCCAGGTTGTTAAAGTGCTACATCTCTATGCAGCTGTTTCAAGCTATAGTGGTCATATTTCAGGCCATTTTCTGGCCTGAGAAAAGTGTCAGAGAACTACTTCATATGGGGTGATGCTTGAATAAAATATTTATGCAGGTAAATGGCAGATATTTCACTTTCTGCTACCTTCTCATCCCCTCATACTACCTCCTACCTCCAGATTCAAAGCTTTGGACGAGGAAACAAATGTAAAGGAATTCAGAGTGTAAGAGGAAACCGTGTGCAGTGGGAAGCAACCTCTAGACCTGGCACAAGCACCATTTGCTCCAGGGTAGCACAAATCTGAAACAGCAAAGGAGTCATCAGCCAGGACTGAAGTAAAGAGACCCAAGTAGCTGTTTAGTGTCTGCAGTAAGAAGGTGAGAAATCGGGAGCGTGAGCTTTGGGCCCTAGGCACAGAAAGGCTACAGTAACACCAAGAGCAGGAACCGAGCATTTTCTCCAGGAACAATAAGCAGTTTCTGTTGCCTCCACGAGATGCCCAACATGAGATACCTTAAATGCATCTAATTTTCAGATAAAGTCAGACTTCCAAATCATCTGTTACTTCTGAGAAAGGTGGCTAATTGTAAGCCAAGTTGAATGTATTGGAGAAACCTCGTGGCAGGAAAACCACAGACTTCACAAGCGAGGAGGTAGATGCAATGGGAGATGTGCATGTGAGAAGTTTGCACAGCTGCTGGCCCTCACTGGTTTCTGGGATACAAGAATACTTCCAGTCTACTGGGTCAAATCCTGCCTCTGCCAGTGATGACTGAAGGACATTGTAATGTAACAGCTGCTTGGTGGCCGGTGTGAAATGAATTAGTTATCTCAGCCTGCTGCTGGGTAGGCAGGTGTCCACATCAGATCAGCCATTGTCACAAGCAGAACTAAATGGCACCCTCAGAGCAAAAGACAAAACTAAATGGATAATGGAGACAAAATTGACCTCTTCTCTCCAGAGGTTATACTCCCAAATCAAAGATGAGGTCGTATGAGAAAATATCAAGATGGAATCCTTCTGCAGCCAAACTTATTCTGGTGACAAGACCAATTCAAGCATACCAGTACACTATCTTTAACCACCAAGAAACCACTTCATAGTTAAAGAAATGAAAAAATGAAAAATGGAAAAATCAGTTACATTCTAATCACTCCGGCTGAATGAGAAAAGTTAGTCCTCAGGAAATACCAAATTCAAAGATCAGAAACAGGCTTTTTTAGATGAAAGATATGTCATACACAAGTCACAAAATGTGTTCGAAGGAAAGTCACCTCTTTCCAAAAATGTCATCTCCTGCACTGAACTAAATCACTTGAATTCCAAAGCCTTTGCCTCTTTCAGACAATATAAACCAGAAAGGATATCCAGAACATTAAACGTTCAAAGCTAGGTAGCCGTGAGACTGTAACGTGTCACCTTAATATGGAGGGAAGGTATTTTTCTTGGCTGTGTCGACGGTTTTGCAAATTTGTACTAACAGAAGCATGTTTGCTTCCAAGAATTATTCTTTATTTTCCTTGCTGTGCCAACAACATGCGGTTGTGCTCAACACGGAATTAAGATTGTGTGAACTCAGAAACTGAGATTCCTGTTGCCCCTGGCAGACTGGGTGAACTTCAGGTCTGTTAAGGTCTCTCTTAATCAGTTTCCTCTCCCTTATAAACCCAATATTTTTTGGCAGGGTGACTCTGCACCTGCAGCCTTTGGCCAACTGTTACCTGGTCAGTTTGTCTCTAAAGGGAATGGCTTCTTATTCTGACTCTAACAAATACTTACATGTCCTAAATAAGACACTGCTGTTAATGTTGCTGCAGAAGCAGCTCAGTCCTTTGTTGTATTTACTGTACAGGCAGTTGCCCTCTGGGCTGCATTTTACGGAGTTCTCCATTTTTGAGAGCCAGATGCAAAGATGCTGAAGGCAGAAAACTTGTTGCTACTTAAACAGCACCTGTAAATACAGGGATTATGAGATCCTCCTACAGCTTCTTCTGTGACCTGATGTAAAGGCTAACCTAGGGCAAGAAGGGGATTCTTGGTTCAAAGCTTTCTTTAGTTAATGTATTTTAATGATGGAGCTCGATAACCCTGGGGACTGAAGTCTTTTATTTATCTCAGAGAAATTACACAGCAGGAAGAATGGCAGTGTTGGCTTTCCCATGATTTGCTGTAAATATCCTTCAGTATTGGTCAAAAAAATCTCTTAATAAGAGACAGAGCACAACTGTACCATCTTTCCTTTGTCTCTGCTTAAAGTGCCAAAAGGCTCAAGAGAACTGGTTAGTTACATGTCCCTCCTGGACAGATCTCTACAACTGACTTCTCAAGACTTCCACGCTTACAAAACAATCATCAGGCAGTTGCTGGGCACCTCTCTGCTATTTCTGAACCAGAAACCTAACACCAAATGTTGTGCATGCCCATAACAACCCTGATAACCTGTTTGTTTCACAAACAGTAGGCTGATCCCTGGATATCTGGGCAAGTAATTAGCTCACACTACCTGCTCACTATTTCTGAATGCTAAAAACCAAGAAGTCTGGCACATTGGCAAGCTGCAAGTAAAGCTGATAATGGCTCTTTGCCTGATACCCAAGGCATTGTTCTCAGTACCCAACACTGTGAAGTTATCTGTACAGAAAGCTTTTATAATAAGATTCCCTGATGTATGCACTTTTTCCACTGAGCTTCTCTCCTGACCCTGACAATACCCAGTGTGTGTGTATACATACAAATATATATATATATATATATAACACACACATATATAGGAGCAGTAAGAGCCTTGTTTACTGCTAAATTACGAAAATTTGCTCTAGGAGTTGCTATCATTTATTATCCACTTCAAATCAATAGCTAGCTTAGAAGATTTCAAAAAAAAGAAACCCTTTCAGATTTCAAATAACTCCCTTATATTGAAGGTAGATAATAACAACACAGGGAAAGAAGGTATCAGGTGTAGCATGCAGTTTCAGTACGATATTAATGAACTTCAGAATGAAGACTACACCCAAACTGTATATTCCCCTAGATTTTCTCCTTCACTCAGACTCTATCCCACCATGTACTCCTTTGGCTGGGCATATAAAAGTATGTGCATTTGCAGTCAATCTAACATTTCCCACAACCCAGTTATCTCCACTGTTGGAAACTACAGAGAAGAAAAGCAACAATTTAAACATGTTCTCAATAAACTGTCAATGATATTTTACTCTGAGGATTCAAGAATTGGTATAGACATGGAAACATGACCTTTGCCCTGCGTCATAATGCACTTTGGAGCAAAAAGCACTTTTTTATCTTCTGTTTTTACAGTGTTTACATTAATGAGAACCTAGTTCATGACTGAAATTCCTATGTGCTGTTGTAATGCTACTAGTATGATCATAGGAGAGCTCCACTGGCTTCAGGTAGTCCATCCTGTAAGCCAGTGCAGAATTACCAGACACAGGACAACCTCTTGTGCTTCCCCTTCAGCTAACATTTAAGATCTGCAAAGCTTCCAGCCCCTTTCTTAAGAAGTTTTCTGCAGAGTAATTTTTATCACCTTAATGGGGTACATTTCTGCCTTACATACATACTCCGTTTTTTTAATCAAGCCTTATTATACATCCAGTCTAAACACTTTGTCACTAACCTTGGTGATCATGCTCTTCAACACCTGGCACGATCCTTAGTTAATAATCAATCAGCCAAGCTAGACATGTGTTTGTGTGTGTTGTATAATGCGTATTTACACACTGGGCACACTTATGCACTCTTCTTGTGAATAAGCTCCCAACCTACTAACCAGTTTTGCATTAGTTCACCGCATATATTACAATACATAAATTTACATTGCTAAAGGCCAGTAAATGGAAACAACACTTTAAGTTTCCTGAGTACTGTGGAGAAGAACAGAAAAAAGCTCACTATTAAGATGATAATTGGTAAGATAGCCATGTTATGTCTTAGTGCAAATCTGAAATGACCTGTTTTAAATGCAGGTCAGATTTTTTTAATTTTCACACCTCTTCTGGTAGTCTCTTCCAGCACTATGGCTACCCCTGCTTACCTACGCCATCAATTCTATGGCTGCAAATTATTTTTCCTAAAGTTTGCAGGAGAGATGCAACAGTCCAAGAAGTCTAAGGTGTAATGCCTTTCTCAGTCCTAGATCTCAGGTTAATTCCACCTAATAACTAGTATGTACATTTATTGTCAGATGGTCCTTTTCAAACACGAGTGTTGAACGACTTTGCAAAAGTGAAGAAGCTTTTCCTTAATTTTACACATTCAGAAGCCAAAGCAGAGGGAAGTGTAGTGTCTTGGTCAAGGCTGGGAAGCCATTTTACTGTAAAGCAGGGAATGCAACTCTTGCACTTACCACCTCTCAGTATTTCACTCTAAATGTTCACCGCCTTTCCAAATACATACTTAATTTCAAAATTAAATTCTCATAAAAATATAATAATGCTGCCACTGCTAAAAAATGTGACATACAATCATTCAGGCAAATGTCCTTCATTAGTGAAAGCAATGTGCTTCACAATCTTTGGAGGAAAGACAATGTACGAACACCAAATAATATTATTAATAATTTATATCCTTGTTGCTCTTTGGTAAGGTAGCAACTGTCTGGTTTAAAAAAATACATTTCATACTCATTACAGTCAATGTTCCACAGTAAAAGAGAAATGTGGTATTACTGAAAGTACTACCAACAACCTGAATTCCAGATATGTGTCCTATATGCTTTGCAGCAAAGCTGCTAAGAATTGTGCCCTTCTGAAGTCCTTTCTTGCAGTAGTTCCCTTGTCAATGTCACATCATCCATTGTAGGAATGACTTATGCTGATCAAATCCATACGACTCTCTTTCAAAATTAGTAATTTACAGAAATACAATCAGTGAGTATTTTTGATTCTAACAATGAGACACAGGATAAGATTCTAGGGATCTAGAACAAGGCAGTCAGAAGAATAAAGGGTGGTCACTCACCTTTCCACCATGTGTGTCTGATCCAGCGATAACCCATCAATAGCTGTGCATTCTGGACATTTGAACTTCTTTCGTGGGGTCACCTGCAGGAAGGCACGCCAGATATCATCAAATATCAACAGAAGGGACATTAATCTCCTTGCACAGAGAGCAGCGCGATACCTCTGAACATGCCTGCAGTGTAAGCTGAGCTGTCTCAAAAAGGGGGGGGGGGGGGGGGGGTGTAAAAAAAAAAAAAAAAAAAAAAAAGCCACTCCATTCCTCCATTCAGCTCCATCTGGCCCGGCTGACTGCGAAATTCACAGGGGCCCAATAAAAACGGCTTGGAGGGGTTTTTCCTTCTGTAACTGAAAAGAAGCAGCGATGACAAGCTCCTTAATTCCTGTTTAATGACTGTTTTCTCACTGCCAAGGTCCCTGTATAAACACCATTTGTTCTTGCAGCCATAACAGCGATGAAATATAGCTTCCCATACTTCACCGTAACGTTAATCCAACAGACGCTCTTTTGCTCGCTCCAGTTAATAGCTGACTGGCAAACTCTGCAAGGCTCTCCGAATCGCACAGAGGTGCCAAATTACTCTGCTGTGCCCTCATACAGCTCAAAAACTTTTTCAGCAAAAACACACACTTTATCTTCTAAAGACTTTTCTAGGAAACGCAGCCACCAGTCCTAGTAAATGATGATGGACAGATGGGAAAATGGACCTTGCTAATTGAAGTAACGCCTGGTGGCCTCTAAATCTCATTCCAAGTTGACACACTTTGAAATGAATGTACAGAGTGAATGTCCAGACCTGAAAACGTGTCGAAACATGTCAGGAAATTAATTCAGGGATAAAAAGTTCATTTAAAGCTGATCTTGCAATTAACATTCTTGCAATTAACATTCCTATAAATCAGCTGTTGCCAAGCCATGACAGAGCAAGCTGTGGACAGTTGGCAATTTCTTTCCTCTAGTGATCTCAAATAGTTAAAATATATGTATGTGGGCGTGTGTGTATATATATATATACACACATATATATATCTCTATATCTATAATCTAAATTACCTTTTTCATACCTCATCTAGATGGCTAAAATAACTACCAGAAACAACTGGTAAAATACAATTCTCTGTTCCCAGTTAGCGTAAAAGTTTTACTAAAAGGGCCTTTTATCATGGAAGGAGAACAAGACACCCTACCACCGGCACATGAGAGAAAAAGGAAGATTGAGTAATATATTGAAGACTATGAAATAATTTTATATGAGTATGTACATCATGTTTTTAAAGTCTGTAAAGCTAAACTGCAGAAAAGTCCCACCTTAATGACTGATTTGCCAGTAACATTTGCTACTAGAAAATTCATGGCAATATCTTCACAATTCATATGAGCATCCACCCAATTCTTGATGTCTCCAGGCATTTTGTAGGTGTAAAGATAGTTGAAATACTGCAGGATAGAGGGAAGAGAAAAGATCATTTTAAATACAGATGCAGTAACTATAAGACTATTTTGGTCACTGAACAGCAGGGAGCTAAGGATGGATTATGTACAAACTGTGATACTGCCTTCAGTCAAGGACTACTTAGCAGATAGAAAATAATTTTTGGGTGCTGAACTGCATAATTACTCGTTTTCTGACCAGCACACAAATTTCTTTACAATGAGTTTTCTTTTCTTAAACTGCTAGCTACAAAGCTACCTTCACTGCAGAATTTGCTATGTAGTTACAGTTCCTGCAAACTGGCAAGAGTTCTTCTGTAAATTCATGAAGGTAATGGTTTAATTTTACAGAGAGACAAGCCAGTAGTTTTCACAGCAACTGAAAGAGGCTTAATGTATTCACACAGAACAATGACAGCAGCACATACAGCTCTTAAAAAAGGTTCATGTTGTATATTGGTATACTAGAAATTACATCACCTTGTGGTAGAACGCTGCCCCAGTGAGCACCATTGAAACTTCATTGGTCCATTCTGATTCATATTTCCATTTGTTCATCTCATGGTCCCAGAGATGCAGGCGGCCTGGATATCCAACCAACCTGTCAGGGAACTCCCGCCAAACCTGAAGAGAAAAAGACGTGACACGCTGCTATCCAGGCCTGCAGCTCAAGCAAACACAAATGTGCGGATGCAACACATCTGCTTTGGGAGGTTAGAGTTACAGTGGTGCAAAGATCACATCAATTCTTCTAAGTCCCAATTCTTGGAATAGGAAACTGCCTGGAAGAAGAACAAAGAACCCCAAATTTGCTTTGGGAGGACCCTACAACTGAGGGAAGCCATACCCCACAGCAAAAGGCCACTAAAGCAATACCAAATTCCTTGTTGTAGAGAAATACAACTGACCATTCAAAAAAATTTTAACACTAACTAAAACCAAGCATGATTAACATGGAACTTTTGATGTTAACTTCAGTAGATATGGCTACAACCTAACTACTTTCACAGCTGGCTTTGGATCTAACCAACCTGCTTTCTTTGATAGGAACAGGCTTAAAACAGGCTTATATTTTAATATTTCTGGTATTCTTTAGTGGGTGCTTGGATGGATCTACTGCTACATGGAAGGCCTCTTTGCCCTTGACTTGTTCCAGACAGCTGGATACAATCAAGATACCATCCTTGTCACTCCATACATTATTTTGTAGCTGACTATAGGATCAAACACAGTAGACAAGAACAAGGAGAAGGGCATCATTAACGCAACCCCAGTTCTCCACACTGCTGGCCACATTAAATAATGGACAATTTTTGCATTAGGTAAAAAGGGAGAAAGGATTATAATTAGAAGGGTCTGAATGCTATTTGCTTGCTAAATAAACAGTCTGTCTTTTTGCTGACCAGTAAAGAAATTAGTATTTATCTGCATTATTTGCAGACAAATTACTCAAAATTTGTCCTTTAATCCAAATAACTGCTAGGTTTGTTAGAAGAATACGAGTCTTGACTCTCCAACGCAATGTTAGGTCACAAGAGTTTCTTTCAGGTTTGGTAGTGTATAAATAAACACACACAACCCCAAATTTCATTGTGTATACAAGATCAACAACAACATATCTCATAAATTCCCAGTGATCACTTCACTAGCAAACCTCTTTTCTCTGTACAAAAGGCAAGAGAATCCTACAGTTGAATTTGCAGTAAAGAAAGGCGTTATCTGGTATTCCATTATCCAGCAAACCTCACCTGGTCAGCAGTTCACTTTGGGCACTTTTTATGTGCCAGTATATTTCAGTTGGGAGGCCTGGACTATAAGGGCTCTATGCAAGTATTTTCTCAAAGTAAATATGATAAAACAATCAGCTTTAAGTTACTGCTTCTATATCTATATTTCTGTGATTTTGCATTACTATATACCTTTTCATCTGTACATCTCAACACATTTTATTGCTGTCAGTTAATATAGCTTCAGAATCCCATGATGAGAGCAGTTATTATTTCAAATGTACAGATGAGGAAACCTGCCAAAAATCATACAGGAAACAAGAATGGGAACCAGATCTTCTCACTCCCTGACTCATACTTTACCCAGAAATCAATCTTTCTAGACAGTTCTAGGGCACAAGTACTGGGATCGTATTTAGATACGACAGCACTCTAACACAGAGGGCTCTTGAAAGCAGAGATGATTTGGAATTCAAGAAAGAGAATTCACAGGACATTGTTACAAGTTAGTGCCATCAGCTAATTTAAAAAATACAGATTTTTTGGCAGGAAAGCCAGTGAGGGCTTGAGATGCCTATTTTGACATGATGTCAAAAACATTACTAAAGAACACAAAACCAAAGGTACAGTCACACCCTCTTCCAAAATGTTATTCTTCACTCTCCAAGACTCAAAAAATTAATGACTTCATTTTAATTTTTTTTAAACCTATTAAAATGCCCATCTCCCAGCTGTTGGAAGGCAGCACCACATAAGCTACTGAGGCTCAACAAAGGATTTGACAGAACACTTCAGATCTGCAGCATACTGGGCTAAGAATTCTTGTAGAGGGAATGGCATGCGTATTAAAGGCAGCTGAAAGAAAGATTAAACTCAGCTACTGCCTTCCCAAGGGACTTCAGTGCCTTCAAAATACAGAACTGTAGACTCATACCCCTTCTAGTTTTTGCCCTCAGTGTCATCTTCCAAGAATGCAAATGACATAAAATAAAAGCCAACTATAAGGCATGTTACTCATTAATTTGTATCACTATCAAGCTCAACCCTATCCTATTTCTGGCCTCCGAAAATTGTCAGTTTGATGCACTGAAAAAATAACTTGTTTGCTTTAAACAAAGATTCCTTTTAAAAGTAATGATATCAAAGTCCATGGAAAAGCTTGGCTTCTTCATAATGTTCAGCACTAGTTCATTCAATGGTAATCCTGGAAAGGCTCCAAAGAGCTGCATCCAGCTCATTGCCCAAATCCATACATATGCTTTGTGCCAAAATTAATATATACAGCTACTGCTTTTAAGGAAGCTTTCAGAATAAAAATAGTAGTAATGATTCTTATACTACGCTATTTTGTACTACTGTCCATTTTCCTGTTTGATGGTTGCCTATAATTTATCAGTCTGTTAGGAATACATTCCATTTTAGCCAGTGATCTTATTAGTTTTCTCAGACTAAAGAAGAATAGCCTGATTTAATACTGGTAAGGGACACATCCAAGGAAAAACATATTGCCAAGTGAAGAGGAGGTACGCTTCTTTGCGGACAATACTATTCCAATGACTCTGCTAGACAGCCCTAAAGATAAATATTTTTGGACGAAGCATCTCCCAGATGAAAAGTCAAACAGAAGTTCCAACTTGGCAGTTTCACTAAAAATCTTGTAAGAGACACCAAGAGAAAATGACAGTAATTTTGTTTCCAAGGTGAGTTCCCCAAGTGAACAGCTGAGCTATAACATCCTCCAGTCTCACCTCTCCACAGCAATTTTTGCCTCCCAGGCTCAACTACTCTGTGCTGCTTAGCTGTGCCATCAGCACAGCTGCCACAACTCATTCTCCATGTAGCCAGGAGGACAGAGAAGCACTTCCTTTTTCAGAATACCCTCCACCATTTATTCATCATATTTATTAGACTATATTAAGTCACATGACACTTCAGGAACTGGCTCATTACAACTAGAAAATGTTTTAATTTAATAGACAGAAAAATAATCAGTGTTTCCAAAGCTATCATGGCAATGTTGACCATCCTCTACTAATGAAAGAAAACCCAACCAATTGTATTCCTCCTCTCGTCCCAGAGCCCCATCCACTTCTAATTATCCCCTGGTCCTCAAAGGGATGGCTCCTGCTATTACTAAACAAAAAATAAAATGTAAACACCAAGCCCATTAAAAGGTAAATGATGCTTCACATGCACACAATTTGTAAAACAACTTCAATTTGAACATTTGAAGAAAAGCTTTGAATGTGGCCAACATTTACACATGGGTAAGTCTTTTGGTAAGTGGAGTTAAGATCATTCCTCCTACAAAGGAATGCTGAAAAATACACGGGTACGGAAGAATTCTTCTAAAGAAGGCGTTCAAACTTTATGATGATTTAAGCCTAGTGAAATATGTAATTTGTCAGAGAGTTGATTTTTTTTTTTTTTTAAACAATGCCAGAGACATGAAGCACTGAAAAACAGCTCTGAAACAGAATAAGATCATCTACTAGCAGAAGGCAAAAAGCTTCCAACAGAAAACACGCAAACTTAGCAATGCACCTGATAATATTTTCTGTGAACAAAACCCATGGACTCAGACAATAACCCCAATTTAGATTATTTCTATTATTGCTGTAATAAAAATACTACATCTTTGTAATGACAAAGTGCTGCATAAGTATGTAGTAAGAAATCCTTATGACCTTCATACTTGGAAATTGTTATCCCCACTTTTCAGGGCGATAGAAATGCTAAGCCATCTGCCCCAAGGCCATCTGAGACAGAGGTGGGAACACTATAACCCGTGCTTTCAGTCTCAAACACTAAACACTTCAGGAGCAGCCACTGGTTTTGCTTTAATTTTTTAAGATTATGATAATCTAAATACTCGCTCCTTTTCTTGGGTCTCTCTGATATTCCCTCTGTGAACAACAAACAACAATAAGTGGGGAAAAAGTTGTCTAGCCTAACAGGTTTTTTTCCAGCGTCCCAAGTCACGCCTGTGATTTCATCATGTAACTTAACAGAAATACTTTTTTCAAAGTCAGAATGTCATGAGCATTCTTCTGCTACCTTAATACAGCAGCACACAGGGACTATTTTTCTGCTTGCTCCAACAGATTTACACAATGTCATAAATCACTGTACCATAATAGTTCACTTTTAACAAGTAAAAAATGTCTGACACTTTGAGTGTTACTATAATTTTTTATGGCTGAAAGTGTACAGAGATCAAAGTTTTCTGGTTTTTTTTTAGGCTTGCTCTATACATTCAGACAAGTCTGTGACAGAGGGAGTTTTGCCACATGTTTAAATGTAAAGTCTCAAGGATGTTAGGAGGAGAAAAGAAAATTACTGAATGTCACGTTTCCAGCCCTTCTTATGACCAAAGCAGAAGCAGACATACTTTTAAAAGAAAACTTTCTAGTAACATTATATGCTGCTACTGTTCCCTCTGGATTCTCCTGCAAATGAGTCAAGAGCTTGAGAGATACTTTCCTGGTAACACACATAAACAGATAAATAAATTATCACAGGCTGAAGACAATTTAAACATCTGGGAGCCAGCTCAGGCTTGTCAAGCAAGTCACAGACACTCAGGGACAGGAAAGATCAATCTTCAGACCTTCATTTCTGTGCCAAAGAATAGGAACCACATCACCCACCCTCTGTGAGGAGAAAATTGTGTATTTATAAAATAATCTGCTGTGCTTCTGTATTCAAAGACATTTCTATTCATTTATTTAAGGAAAAAAATCTCATCTCAAAATATAAGGATTCAAACTACCCACAGGTTTCTCTCAAATCTCTGCTCAATAAGGCATTTGAATTTTCCAATAATGTGGCTGTGCAGTAAGCTGAATTCACAGACCCCCCCCCAAAAAAGGATTTATAATAAAATGCAAAAAACTGCAAATGCAATAGTTTTTAGTTTGCCAGACTAAACAATCTCGTGTCCAGTTACATTCACACACGGACTGTAAGGACTGTTACTCAGACAGTCACTGCAATCAATGCATACGGTCCGCAGAAAGCCAGTAAATTAGCCAGCACAGTCCAACAGCTAGACCTGGAGATGAGGAGTTGTAAGTCCCAACTGCCACCTAATCACACTGACTACAGGGGAATTCATGTCAACTTTCCTTTGTCTCATTTTTTTCTCATGAGGATAAATAACCCTTTCCTGCCTCAGTGACCAGACTCAATATATGTGAAGTTACAGATATTCTCCATTGAGGATGTTTATATTAATGCTTCAGACACACGAGCACCACAGTTCTACTTCTCATGACTTCTGGCTGACACAGCTGAAACTCAGCTGCAGTTTGAATCTCTGCTTCAAAGCCTGCTTTGCCAGTAGCAGAGATTCATTTGAAACTACTTACACCATCACTTAGGTTTTTATAAAACTTCTTTTTATTAACTTTGAGACAGCTCAATGAAAATGAAAATCAAACTGCAGATGAAGCCAGGCTTTACACCACATGCACGTTAAGCATTTGCTATCTTTCATCCCATCAGTTCACCCTCAAAACTAGTAGTTATAAGAACCAACACAGACAAAAGTAAGTCAACTTGCAGAACTGCCAACACATAGATTGCTCTGCTGTTGCAGCGCAGTGCTTATAACATTCAGTGTAGACAACGGAGTACAGAGAAGGCGTATGTGGCCAAAAAAAACCCCCTTCCTTTGCTTGTCTTCTCTTCATTCCATCTTTCACACTTCATGTACTAATCCGTTACTCTTAACCTGGCAAGGGAAGTATTTCCTTTCTGGAGACACACATGATAGATTAAACCTCCGTCTCCGCTACTTAACATCTTTGTTATTACATCAGCATACCTACATTACCACAAGCCATTTCTTGAGTCCAAAAGCTCATTGCTTGCTAAGAGTCTCTTTCACTTGAGGGGGAGAAAGAGTATTTACCACGTATGTATTGACATTAAAGAAATACTTCCAACATCTAAAAAATACCTTCTTCTGTTAACAACTACATTTAAGATCGTTAAAAATGAGACAACTGACATATTTAGTTTACTTTCTACTTTTTAGAAAAGTGGTTTTCATTGTTTCACTCAATTTAAATAACAGGTTCATGTTCTAGCTCTCACGTATGAAGCCCAGTGTTGTTTTGCTCTTGATATTGCAGGTACAGGTGTGACTCAACTATTCAAACCTTTCTTAAAATATGGTATTATGTTTTCTAATGTTTCTGATTTATTTACAAATATAGTGTGTTTGTCTTAAATACACACATAACAGTAACATCAGATAATGGACTGTGTCATATACTCAAATACAAACGGAAGACAAAAATTAACACATTCAAACCAATGTTTTGGAAGGAAGACAACAGTGTTGCTTTAAGTAAGTGCACTTTTAAACAACTCAAATGCCTATGAAGACTGCCTCCTCTTTGTACTGCCATGGGTAACTGATTTGGACAAACTCTCTTTTTGTTGATACCCTCATTACAACAGCAGCTGTTGAAGCTTTGCCATTTCAGGCATATGATACAGGCATCCCCTCCTTGACATTCTTCAGTTCCTCTTTTCATTGCACTTCACCGTACTTCAGCTTGTCCTCAAGAGGCCTCCTCTGTTCCCAGCACTTAATCTCTGAAACTTGTCTTGTCCATCAAGACACATTAACTTGGATAGCACTTCTGATTTGTCTGAAAACTGTTTGAAACTGTTAAGAAGAATGCAATTCAGTCTCCAGACTGCTTCCATTACACCCATTACACAACATTTTCTGGAGTCTCTTGGCATTACTGTGCCAGTTACTGAAAATTTTCTGTTAGCTGGCAGGTTTTTTCCATAAAGTAGTGGCTGTCTGTAAAAATATTTCAGTCCTCATTGAACTGTTATGGTAAAGAGAGATGCAAGAATCTTAATCAACAGATTATGCAGTGATTCCTCTACTTTATATACACATACACTGTTGAAGTGGACAGCCTAAGAGACAGGAAAAAAACAGTTCTCTTACCTCATAGCCAAACTGGAGTTCATCTGAAGTAAGCATAATGATATCATCATCAATAGCCAACACTGCTTCTGTTTCAATCTCATCATAGGGGAAGAAGCGGTTACTAAGTTTGTTTTCTGCTGTCCTAACAACTTTCAGGGGAACACGAATCTTTGGCCAGAGGGAATCTAGAGAGAAAAAGTAAAAGAAATAGAATTCAATAGTATACTGTATTCCTGAACAGGTCTGCACATCTGTTTTAGCTTCTCTTTACTCTTTTTTTTTTCTTCACATATTAAACAGAAGCTTCTTAATGGTCAATTTACATCTGATTTTCAGTTAGGCAAATGTGAGCATATGAAGGCAAGAGACAGAAGTTCAGCTACAATTTCCCTCTTTTGCTCTCTACAGGGAGTCTCACAGACAGCTATATAGCTTGCTCAAAACAGCAGTCTGCAATAATCACAGAACAAGAGTCAGCGACACTGTGTATTTACTGATTTAGGACACAGCAAGAAAAGACACTTTAGTCAACTGCAACTATTTATAAGAAATTGAAGCAGCAGTATACAATCACTGACTGCAAGTCTAGTCGCAACGAATTTGAAAAAGAATGTTAGTTCTATCAAGTGCTGAGAAAAATAAATTTTATTATATCAATTAAAAATCTAGATACGCCTAAAACGTTAATCGCTGTTGACAGTTAAGGAGTAGATTCTGCGGATGAGTAATTTCTTTCATCTTCAAAGTCCTAAATCACAGCGATAATTTAAGCAAGATAAATGCAAAAGGGTTATTCTACTTGTGCCCTACAGCATCCTTACAGGTAGAATGCACTAGGGTACATAATCATGAAAATTCACAAGCCAAACGATGTTTTAACTAGCAACAAAAAACCCTGTAGATACAAAACTAGATCCAATTCACTTTACAATGGGATCAGATTTCCATTTCTTGCTATGTGTTTATCATGTAGCACCTTAATTTCACATTAACAGTTTCTGCACACTTCTGCATGTATTCAAAAATTTTCAAAATCCTATTCTATTACTACAATAGAGCACCAAGCTAAAAGAAATACAACTAAGGACCAAATATTAGACATTGATTCTAAATGCACATATTCAACCATATACATTTTCTAGCACAAAGCTTAACAGTAGCCATTATTACAGTATGATACATCCCAAAAGTACCAATTAATCAAAAAGTAGTTTAATTAATAGCTAGACAAGGATAAATGTGATTCGTTGGTTTCTTCCAGCTTTCACATAAACATATATTTTAATGAAAATCTGAGGGAAAAGAGAGCATTGTAAGATTGCCCTTGTTCTTGTGGGCGACTTTAACTTCCCAGACATCTGCTGGAAATACAACACGGCAGAACGAGACCAGTCCCGGAGATTCCTAGAATGTGTGGGAGACAACTTCCTGACTCAGCTGGTGAGTAAACGGACCAGAGAAGGTGCCCTGCTGGATCTCCTCTTTGTGAGCAGAGAAGGGCTGGCTGATGGAGGATGTAGAGGTTGGAGGCCGACTAGGGCACAGCAATCCTGAAATAATAGAGTTCTCTATTCTTAGAGAGGTCAGGAGATAGTTAAGCAGGACTGACATCCTGGACTTCAGAAGGCCTGACTTTGTCTTGTTTACGCACCTGCTTGAAAGGATCCCCTGGGAGACTCTCCTGAAGGGTACAGGCCCCAGGAAGGCTGGGCGCTCTTTAAGAAGGAAGTGTTAATGGCTCAGGAGCAGGCGGTCCCCTGCTGTAAGAGAAGCTGGTGCCAGGGAAGACCACCCTGGCTGAACAGGGAGCTTTGGCTGCAACTCGGGGAGAAAAGGAGAGTTTGTGGCCTTTGGAAGAAGGGGCTAGCCACACATAGTGATTACAGAGAGGCTGTGAGGCTATGCAGGGTGGAAACCAGGAGGGCTAAAGCCCAACTGGAAATTAATTTGGCCTCTGCAATCAAGGATAACAAAAAAAGTTTCTATAAGTATGTCAGTAGCAAAAGAAAGTCCAGGAAGAGTCTCCATTCCCTGCTAGATGCAGGAGAAAATTTGGTAACAAGTGATGAGGAGAAGGCTGAGGTGCTTAATGCCTTCTTTGCCTCAGTCTTTAATAGCAAGGTTAGTTGTATTGATGAAATCCAGCCTCCACAGCCAGAATACAGAGACTGGGAGAATGACTCCCCTGCAATCCAGGAGACAGTCAGTGACCTGCTGCATCACATAGATATACACAAGTCTATGGGACCGGATGGGATACACCTGAGGGTGCTGAAGGAGCTGGCTGGTGCTCTCCAGGCCACTTTCTATCATTTCCCAGCAGTCCTGGCTGACCAGGGAGGTCCCGACTGATTGGAACTTGGCCAATGTGACGCCCATCTATAAGAAGGGTTGGAAGGATGATCTGGGAAATTACAGGCCTGTCAGCTTGACTTCGGTGCCCGGGAAGCTGATGGAGCAGCTCATCCTAAACACCATCATGCAACACATGAGGGACAACCAGATGCTCAGGCCCAGGCAGCATGGGTTTATGAAAGGCAGGTCCTGCCTGACTAACCTGATCTCCTTCTATAACAGAGCGACATGCTTATTGGATGAGGGAAAGGCTGTGGATGTAATTTACCTTGACTTTAGCAACGCCTTTGACACTGTTTCCCACAGCATTCTCCTGGCAAAAATGGCTGCTCGAGGTTTGCACAATCACACGCTTTGCTGGGTAAAAAACTGTCTGGATGGCCGGGCCCAGAGAGTTGTGGTGAACGAAATTAAATCCAGCTGGCGGCCGGTCACGAGCGGTGTCCCCCAGGGCTGGGTGTTGGGTCCACTCCTGTTTAACATTTTTACCAATGATCTGGACGAGGGGATCGAGTGCACCCTCAGTCAGTTTGCAGATGACACGAAGTTGGGTGGGAGTGTTGATCTGCTCGAGGGTAGGGAGGCTCTGCAGAGAGACCTGGACAGGCTGGAGCCATGGGCTGAGGCCAACTGGAGGAGTTTCAATAAGGCCAAATGCCGGGGGCTGCCCTTGGGCCACAACAACCCCCAGCAGTGCTACAGGCTTGGGGAGGAGTGGCTGGAGAGCTGCCAGTCAGAGAGGGACCTGGGGGGGTGATTGACAGCCAGCTGAATATGAGCCAGCAGTGTGTGTGCTCAGGTGGCCAAGAAGGCCAATGGCATCCTGGCTTGTGTCAGCAATAGCGTGGCCAGCAGGGACAGGGAAGGGATCTGACCCCTGTACTTGGCGCTGGTGAGGCCACAGCTTGATTACTGTGTTCAGTTTTGGGTCCCTCACTACAAAAAGGACATAGAGTTACTCAAACATGTCCAGAGAAGGGCTACAAAGCTGGTCAAGGGTCTGGAACACATGTCCTATAAGGAGCAGCTGAGGGAACTGAGATTGTTTAGTCTGGAGAAGAGTAGGCTGAGGGGAGACCTCATCACCCTCTACAGCTCCCTGAAAGGAGGGTGCAGAGAGCTGGGTTTGAGCCTCTTTAGCCTAGTAGAAAGTGACAGGACAAGAGGGAATGGCCTCAAGTTGCGCCAGGGAAAGTTCAGACTAGATATTAGGAAGCATTTCTTTACAGAAGGGGTTGCTGGGCGTTGGAATGGGCTGCCCAGGGAGGTGGTGGAGTCCCCATCCCTGGAGGTGTTTAAGAGTAGGGTCGATTTAGAGCTTAAGGATATGCTGTAGGTGGGAACTGTGCTAGGAGAACCGTTGGACTAGATGATCTCCAGGGTCTTTTCCAACCTAGATGATTCTGTGTATGAGACTGAGTACCTTGTGAACAGCAGAGAGATGAACACTTGAGTTTCTTACACTGGTGAAATGGAGAGAATGACAATGGTAAATGATAAGAAAAATAAGGAAAAATACATTAAATCTACAAAGTGACTGCTCAGAGAATTTGTAAGTAGTTCTCTGTGTCAAATGAAAATCTGTAGAAGGATACACCTTGAGGGAAGCATCACTTCCCCTCTGCTCAGCACTGGTGTGGCCACACCTGGAGTGCTGTGTCCAGCTCTGGGCTCCCCAGTGCAGGAGAGACATGGACAGGCTGGAGAGAGTCCAGCAAAGAGCCGCAAAGATGATGAAGGAGCTGGAGCATCTCTCCTGTGGGGAAAGGCTGAGAGACCTGGGACTGTTCAGCCTGCAGAAGAGAAGGCTCAGGGAAGGTCTCATCAGTATGTACAAATACCTGAAGGGAAGGTGTAAAGACGACTGAGCCAGGCTCCTTTCAGTGGTGCCCAGTGACAGGACCAGAGGCTATGGGCACAAACCAAACCACCAGAGCTTCCCCATGAACCCGAGGAAACTCTTTTTCACTGTGATGGTGACCGAACACTGGCACAGGTTGCCCAGCAAGGTGGTGGAGTCTCCACCCTTGGAAATATTCAAAAACCATTTGGAGATCATCCTGTGCAATCTGCTTGAGGTGACCCTGCTCAAGCAGGAGGGCTGGACAGGAAGATCTCCCAAGGCCCCTTCCAAGCTCAGTCACTCTGTGATTCTGTGGTAAGAGTCTGTAAGAACTGTCCCTGGGCCTGAAGCCACTGAAATTTGCATCAGTGGTCTGAAATATATATAAATTGCCAGTGCAATTTCCAAGTGACACAAAGCCTGGAGATCTGAAAAATAATGAGGACGATACGGTCATACAGAGTACTTTGGACTGCTTCGTAGAGTAGGTGCATTTGAACAAAAGACTGACATAACTTGGCACACAGTTAAGCACCAGGACCAAGGCAACTTTTTCCCTAAAAGCAGCTGTTGAAAAGGATTAAGGGATCAGAGTGGACATCAGTTCTCAGCATGCTGCTGAGGCAAAATGGATTAATGCAATTTTTGCATATGTAGAGGGGTTAGTAGTAAGAAACGGGCAATTTTCCCTATATGCAAACACAGACAGATGCTAAAACACCGATTCTGGCTTTTGTATTTTTGAAATCATGTTAAAACACTGAAAATGGTGCAGGAAAGAACCACATAAGTTATTTGAGGGCAGGAGAAAATGCCTATGGTAGAACTTGGAGATAAATCTGTTTAGCTTACTAAAAGGAAGAACCAAAAGTGGATTTGATTAACATGTACAAGTGTCTACACAGGAAGAAAAATGCCACATATCTTCAACCAACTGGAGAAAGACATAACAAAAAACAATGACTGAAATCTGAAGCCAGGCAAATTCAAAGTATAAATAAGGCAGACATTTTTAATAGCAATAGTGGTTAACCTCTGGAAGAAGTTAACAAGGACTACAGCTGATTCTGTACATCTTGTCTTTCAACAAGATTGGGCAATGTTATAGAAGATGCACTCAAGTTATAAATCACTGGACTGAAAGGAAAGGTAATGTGGTGACTCATGATTTACAGGTCAACCCAGATGACCTTACTGCCCCTTCTGCCTCAAACTGTGAACCTATGACCAGTGAGATTGCTGACTGTCATCAGAATGAGAATAGGCACCTTGAATGTAAACTACTAGGACATGGGGAGCGAATACAGAAATTCAGAGAATAGCACAAGGAAATAAGATCCTTGCTTGTGTGTTTTGAGAGTGAAAAGAGGAAGGTAAAATGGGTGTCAATGAAAAAAGCCACTGTAACAGCCAAGATAAGAGAAATCGTGAGAATATGGTTTTAGTTTGTAAATAACAACGTATAATCAAATTCTGGAAGTGTTCTCAGCAGAAGGATCTGAAGAACGTTGGATGACAAACACCAAAAATAAATGGGTTCAACATGATACAATTAGGCACACACACTTCCAATTCCATAATGACCCAAAATTAGGTCTGCTTCCTAGACAGCTTCGCCCTCTTTCCACTGTGAGTCTGTTGCACTAGGAAGATAGTTACTACCGGAAAAGAAGTTGCTCCACTCTATAATGTATAAGTAGAACTTGCTCGCTGGAATGAGTGTCCATGTCCTCATTGCCACTGGGCCTCTCAGATTTAACAGCTCACACAACACTCAAATAAAACAGAGTTGCACACTGCTTAAAGACACCAGAGTCCAAACACGGCTTCACTGGGAAAACAAAGCAGTACTTCCAAACCACAGTACGAGTCTTCAAAAGTCAGTTTTTCTTGGAGCTGTATTTTAGAAAGAAGGGTTGGCATGCATGGGTGGCCAAAAGAAAGGAGAAGAAATACAGAGTAATATTTACTGGCAAAATTTGTATTCAGTTTCCTACCCTGAGGTTTTTCCTGTGAGATTGAAAGAGTGACTGTAAAAATCTACCTTTATCTGGGTGGTCTTGTAAATCATAGCCTGTATTTGACAAGTATGCGGGTTCATGTCCAGTTTTACTCACCTCTTTTCCTTCTAATAGAAGGCAAGAGGCATCAGCCCAAACAGTGATGCACACTTGAATGGCTTGTGATATTGATTAGTAGCCAGTTGGAAGGATTCAACCATGCTCCTGATGGGCTTCAATGGAAGTCACAGTCAGCCAGCAGCTGGGGAGACACAGCAAGTGCCTTGGGGCCACAACAAAAGTGTTCAAGAGCCACGGACTCCAGTTACAGTGCAATGAGCTCATTTTATTCTCAGTATTGTAAGGTCTTTGAAATCCCCTGCTTGAACCATAATCTGAACTATGATTCCAGTAGGCCACAACTGAAATTCCAGAAATTTTAGTCTTACTAGTCATTCTAACCTCAGGAGGCAGTAACACTGAACGACTGGAACCGTTTACTGCAAATTAGTACTCTCAAGTCAACTCACAGCTTTCTTACTGGTTTACCATACAACATGCAAGTATCCATATTTATAAGACAGTTTCAGGCACCTCACAAAGTCACAAATCATGGCCTCATACAGACTGTAGACTGCTTAATGCTTGCAAGCTACTTAAAGACCTTTGGCTAATTTACTATAATTATCCAATCATAATCCCAGTATTGGCATCAAATAATTTTAAGCAGCCTGCTAGATCCCCAAAACACTCTTGCTGTCACAAGTGTTTCAGCAGCAATCAGAACTGCCATAGGTATGTACCCATTTCTAAATTTGTATTTATAAGTATCAACAAAGTTTACATTTTATACACATTAAATACTCTTTTAGTGGGGCTTTTCTTCCTCTCACATCTGCTACACAAGACAAAAAAAGACAACCCAATTTCTACAAAGATCTTATTTCAGTGCAGGAACACACTGAAACAAAAATTAAAATTAAAAAGTCACTAGGATTGAAAAATAATTATTCAGAAAAGCAAGAAAGCATTGATGCTTTAAACTTCTAGCTCTTCAGAAAAATCAACTGTTTGATAACCTACTAACACATGCCATTTGAGTAAAAATACAGTAACAGAAGAAAAAGTAATGAAAATTATATGAAAAATAAAGGTGTAATCTTAAATTATAATCAGCATGCATCTCAGATGTCAGCAAACCCTGTTAAATACACATAATTTACTAAAGTCTTGGAAAGTGTCTCAAAATGACCAATTCTCAAAAAGAGCTTTGTGACTGCAAAGTATCTGTGCTTCAGGAAACATGATACAAAGCTTGTGAATTTGGACTTAAATTAATGAATGGAAAATACCAACATTTTGGAGAAACTCTGAATAAGACACTAGGGTATCAGTTACTCTGCAGCACATGAAATGAAAAAAAGCTACTTGGTGCTTAGAGGCTGATCTGATACTGAAGGCTGCTGTATCTTCAGAGATGGAAGTGCTCGGGGGAAGTCATGACACAACACCTGGGTAACCACTTTGGCAGCCTGGCCAGAAATGACTATCACAAGGGACAGCAGACTCCAACCAGATCCAAGCATTCAAAACCAGTCCTGCAGCAGGAACTCCAAAAGAAATATATAGTCAATAAAAAAAGACAACAGCTACTTCAGAAGTCAAAGTTTCAGAATCTATCAGGAAGGTTAAAACTGTCTATATTTAGGACCACAAGAGTATTTGTACTTTTATGCACAGGAGGAATGTGGCTTAAAGAGAAGTTAGAGACAGGGTCTGCCACTTCTGTTAATACCATGTTCCAAATTTTCAGATACTGCTTGGAAAGTTATGAGAAGCCTCAGAACTAGCAAAATATATATGGAGGAAATTCTCAGTTTAGTAAACTTTATTCTAACCAAGGTAAAAACACATGCTTTATTCTTACAGTAAGAGGACACCACATCATTTAACAGAGTAAATATAAATATAGCCAAAGATAAAAAGGCAGATGAAGTCTTACGTGACAGCACGAAAACTTTTTAAGCATACAAAAGTAAAAATGCATGTTTGGACTCGGAATTATTCTTAGCTCTTTTAAAACCGGTGAGGACTTTCTGTGATGCAGCAGAAGACAGTTGTAAAATATAAAAATAAAGCTCTCTGGAGTGTATATAAAACCCCCATGTATATATGGAGTCTGAAGAGAATTACAAGCATCTCCTATTGCACATCATACTGAAATAATTATGAGAGAAGCCTGAACACCACTTACACTTGCTCTTTGGCAACAAGACTCAGGGCATTCTTGGCACTTCATCCTATTTAGGACTACTGATGCACTGATTGCAGGAGCTGCCCACAGAAAACAGCATGTGGTCTTCTAAACACAAAATCAGCAGTCTCACAATTTTGCCAAGAGCAGCTTCCACTTCCAATGGGCTTCCAATCCCTAACCACCGCATACACGGCTGTATTTCTGAGCAGCCCACAATCCCACCATTAAGTCCTGCAAGTCTCCATCTCGCAGTAAGTTTTTCAAGCATGATTTCAGGATGATTTCCACAGACTTCAGGATCAAAAAAGTGCTGTAATTACATTCCCATTTAAAACACTCATACAGAAGTGCAGCAAAAACCCCCATCCACTAAATACGCATTTCTCAGCTACAACTCCCAGTGAATTACATGAAAGACAGAAGGGAGGACAATCATGAGAGAGTCAACTTCATTATAACCTAAAGGAATACCCTCTCACACCAAAAAACCCTTTAAATTTCCACACACCCCTAGGCTTGCCATCAGATGTTCGGAACAAAAACGCCAGTAACATAAGCTTGCAAAATGCTTATATATAAAAATGAATTCTTAGTCCGAAATCCATCCCCGTTTCTCAGCTCTTAATGAACTGTTACACCATACATAAAAGAGGGATCATTAAAAATAACAGAGTTAATAATTCTATGTAGCCTATTATCTCTTTTCAAAGAGAAATGGCACAATCAAGTTGTTAAATAGCATCATTCTTTGTATCCTTGCTTCTAAGAAACGGAAAAGTTAGTAATATCTGAAGGGGTCCTTTAGCAACAGATGCATTGTCATCTATCTAGCCAGCAGACAGAAATGTGTTACTTGCTCTGATTAGTAACCATCCATCTCCAGTTTCAGCATTCAACCTAAAGAAAGTGAGAATCAATAGAGCTGCTGTACAGAGCTAACCAGTATTGTTGGGACACCCATTCTGAGTAGTATCGAGCTCAGAAATGATACTTGAATATCTTGAGCTCAGCAAGTGATACTTGAATGTGGATGGTTTGTTGCATTTGCAATTGGAAGCAGCAGGTAAAGATAAAGAGGAGGAGATGGAAATACAGTGTACACTCTTGATGGAAAGAACTGAATGCTTGCCAGTATTAAGAGCAGTATGACAAATTAAAATTAGAAAGAGATCCACTTATTGGCTGAAATAATGGCATTTTGATGACTCATACAAAGATGCTTTTCCTGTTTTACTTCCTCAGTAACAACAGCTAGGAATATCTTATGACTGCTGATAACCTGACACCAGAGTACTAACTCTTACTAAGCTCAGCCTTCCCACAACTTCTGTGGAGCCCATTTGGAACTATAAAAAGGAAAAACCTTTCCAGAAGTTGTGCAAGGTAGACTAAGATCAATAAAAAATTGGCAGGAAACATCTCTAAACACACTCCTCTCTATGTACCTGCAGTTGCACAGAATCCCATATTCACTACGCTCAACTCTCATACCTGATCTTTTATAAAATCTTTTATTTGATGCTCATTCTAATTTGTCTATAGTAGTCTTTATGAATTCAACTCATTGAACATGTATGATGGAAGCCTAGCAAGTACTTTTTCAGTCTCCAAGACTGAAAGGCAGAACTTAGCTGGAATCTGAAGTTTGAAAAAACTGTCAGAAACAACATCATCTCTTTGTTACATCTATTTATTACCAGAATTCCTTCAAATAATGGCTGACTGAAAAGGTCTGTCCAGGCATTTCAACTGCTTCAACTTAGAACTATCTTTTCAAAACAGGTGTTTTCTACTTACATTACAATGTTTATACTGGCCTACAGTAATGCACAGAATTCCTTTTATATAAAACAGAATATTGGTTTCTAGGACATTATTTAGAGCCCAGTTTTGTTAAGCTAGATTTCAGACTTCTTGGGAAACAACATTGCAAAATGTTTGTTAAGATGATTCATGGAAGACTAAAACCATCATGAAATAGTTCTCTAGCTAATCAAGGAAAATGGTCATTTTCCAAGTCCATGGTCAAGAAGCCAAATTAATTCAAAACTGAAAGGGAAGATAAAACAAACATTTCCACCAGTGCTGACTATTAAAGGCACAGTATGCAAAAAAATCTGCCACTGAAGATTTTTTAGTATTTTTTTAGTATTTTTTTTAAATTAACACTTTCTTAAGATACAGTAACCCATAGGATATTCAGGTTCCTTATCCCCAGTGCTCTATATCAATATTGTCCATTAATAGCACCAAATTGAAATACAAAGATGATTACTGCAGTAAAACCCATAAGCCTTATAGTCTGTATCTTATTCCAAGTTTATCAGCACCTTAGCTCCAGGAACCACAGACACATCTACACAAAGTACACATTCTTCAAAATACGCTTTTCATTTTTATAAAACTGAACCTAAAAAGGTATCAAACTATCACATATGATTTGTAGCTTGTTGCCTATTTATTAGCAGTAATGCATTTATACATTCTTATACCGTTTATGTGGTGGACAAAATAGTTTCTTCCATTGTCTGAAACAAATGTAATGAAATGTCGCTGAAAATTTCTATCACAGAGTATTTTCTTGAATTTCAGAACTAGCAATTTAGACAAATACAAATGAAAGGGCAAAAGTATTTGGCTGATGGAGAAAATGAAAAAACACCCTGTCTACACAAATATTCCCAGCAGCAGGCACTTGGACCACAATGTTTATTTTAATGGACATGGAGTAAGCGATTAAAAAAATAATCTTTTTTGCCTGTAATATTTCAAAGCTTTTAATCTTTTTAATAGTATACATGCAGTCATGGGCCTGCTGACAGTACTGATGGGTTGACAGGCTTCTTGCATGCCCTGCATGGCTGAGAATATATGCAAAATTCAGCCAAACACAGAGCAGAGATCACATCCCCTAAATCCAGAGAGTGCTTAAGATCAGCAAGATGATTCTATAAAGCTCTAAGGTTCCAGATTAAAATCACCACCGTGATATCTTCTCTCTGTTATTTCACATATAAGTTCCAACATCTTTACCATCATAAGCCCTCTGAAAACTTCAAAATGTTTGCAGCAAACAGCTGTGCTGCTCATCTGTTGCAGTTCTATTTTTTTTCCTAAGACACTGCTCATACTTTGGGTTCAAAACCAAGAGATTAGACCCTTGGTTTCCAGTCTCACCCAAAGCATAGTGCTCCTACTCTGGCGCACAGATTCTGCAATGACCTTAAAATGCACAGTAAAGCTTCCACCCCTTTACCCATTCCTACGTCTATGATATCTCTCAAATAAAACGTGTGGGAAGGCAGTGTGTTCAACTAGGTGAAATGAAGGCCAAAGCACAGGACCTTCCTGAATCAATTCCTTGCCCTGAAGCTGAATTACGGAGTGATGGTGAACACTCTCTGTACCTGTTTGTAGAGCTGTAAAATGGTAATAACCAGTTAATCTGCTGGTCATAAAGCCACAATACGTACATATTTGTAAATGTGTTGAAGATACTCAGATTAACTTAAACCTATAAAAAGCAGTTGCTTTTATTATTTATATTTTACTTTGACTTCAAAGAGACATTAACTTCCTAATTAGAAATCTTGGCACCTATCTAATAATATCATGAATAATGCTACTTACATAACAGTTTTAGATTATACATCTCAAAGCATTTTATCTAAGACAGTATCGCTGTATTAATTTTATAGACACAGAAACTGAGGATCAGTAAGAAATTAGTTCCCACTAAGCAGGCAGAAGTTGTGTCTGGTCAGTGTCCCACCTACAAGTACTATTTGCCCAAGAAAAATAATTGAAACATTGTTTTTAGTGCTCATTAATTTTTATTTCTCAAGAACCTTGTGGCACAGCCCATGTGTCCTTCACTATGTTCAGGTACCAGTATGGCAAAACAAGTAGGAACTCAGGGCAGACAGTTATGTGACTAAAGATCAGTCATTTAAGCTTGTACTAGTCACCTTGTGTTTCCTTCATACTCAGTAGAGGAAAAAAGGGTATTTCTGGAAGGATGATATAGTTTCCCCAAAATAAATACCTAATGCAGGCTAGATGGAGGTGTTTGTTGCTTTTCACTGGTTCTACAGGAAATGCAGAGTGATGAGCTCAGACTACACATGTAGTTCTCAAACATTTTAAGTTATGAGTGGACCTTGCAAACTCATAGGACAAAGAGAAAAACAGTTTAAATTGTTACTGATTTCTAGCCCATATGCATGTAGCTATTTTTTCTCCAGCTTTATACTTCTGTACGTTATTTGGGTGAAAACTTCCCAGTCAAGCATTCCATTAATGCATTGACATATAAGCTGCTTACTTATTATCAGCCAACGCGACGAAAGATTTGTCAGACATACCAGAGCTGCACCTGCCCCAAGAGGCCTAGATTTGCAAGGAGTTTGTGTCCATACACCTTGCACACTCCCCACACTTGTTACCATTCCACAGTGCAGCAGCCGAGATCAGCTACAGCCTCTTACCTGCACCCAGAGATGCTCAGCAGTACTGATGGCAGTGAGTGACCACAATTCATTCTAGTCATTTGTCTGACAGGTATCACCATTAGTTAATTTTCAGGTCATGTTGACAAATAGATCTTTTCACTCAAACTTTACTAAATGTTGAGGACAAGCAAAAAAGGAGTTTTACCTTATAGAATGTCGCATTTGTTGAGGGGTGCAGCATCTTAAGTTTTGTACAATATTTAGAATCAAATATTTCATTTTTATTCTGTTTTCCCCTTAAGTTCTAAGTTTGCCAAGTTTCAATACATAAAGGCATTATTACAAGTACATAAGCATTCATAAAAAAATGTTAAATTTTAGAATTTGCATGTACTTCAAAACTTTCCATCCCTAGGGACAGATTCCCTCTATTCCCAATATATATTGCTTTGATAAAAATGACACTTTCAGTTATAATATTTTTCTGGTGTTGACAGAGGAAACAACGGAGCAGCCATATGTCGTATTTGTGTGGCACTATGCCAGCTACATCTCAGGAGACCTAAATCCAATTCTCAATTTACCACACATAATCAGCACAGAAGACAACTCACATGTACTTCACCCAGCCCCCCCCCCCACACACACTTACACATACAAAACAAAAACACACAAAGGGTTGAAGCGACAAAAGCCAAGATTTGCTTCTGTACCAAAACACGTTCCTTACACGGAAAGGACCAGAAAATACAGCACTTGATGCTCTAGGAGGTTAAGCACCTCAGCTTTACTATAACCAATTAAAAGTGAATAGCCATAAAAGTGCAGATACTACTGTAGGGTAGTAAACCAGACTTTATCAGTGACAGTGGTGCACATTACAAACTTCAAACTCATTCCTTGCTCTAATCCATCAGAAACTTCCTGGCTTTAACAGGCTATAAACAGCAGAAGCTTTGAAGTCCAAGGATTAGAATCACTAATAGACAGACTGAATGAGAGACTGGCTGAAGAGCCAAGTGGAATGCCCTGCATGGATCTGGAATAAAACAAGTTAATTTAATCAAACTGACCTCTCTCTAGCCATAGGCCAAAAGATTACAATGGTTATACAGCAGTAAAGGGACAAGAAACTCTAGAAATGAATAGTTATTTGCTCCAGTGCGATGCTTAGGCCAATGTAAGGGCAAAACCGCCGATGTTTTGAACTGTGCTCTCAAACCCACAATTTTAAGCTCTACGGGTAAAAAAAATTAAACACACTTTAATTTTCAAGAATTTCTAAATGTAAGATTAATAGAATGGTTTAACAAAAAAGACCATTCTAATGATTTATTTGCTTTCACTCTCCTGTATCTCAGACTCACTCAAAGGAAATGTGGAAACAACCCATCCGGTTAAATCCACCTGCATTCAGTGCTCACATAACTGAATATTTAAGCATTTTTGCTTTTAGAAGAAGCTTCTTACTGCAAAAATTCCAATTACCATCAATTTATATGTAACAATTCTCACTCTGAAGGATTGCAAAACACTTAATAAAGCATTAAACTTGAGGTGCTTAGCACAGCAGTATTACAGAACACTTCTCAAAGCAAACAGTAAAGCTACTCTGCTTTAAACTGGAGCAAGTTGCCAAAACGGCAAATGAGCCAAGTGAATGGTAGCAATAGCTTGGCCCTAAGAAGTTTTTAGAAGATGGTAAATTGAGACAAGTGGTCAAGGATTAATTTTTACATTGTATCTTGCCACTACACAGAGTGGTTAACTTTGAGGAGTGGAAAACTGCAGCAGCTGAAGCCTCTGAAAAGAGAACTACAAAGCAAGGAGTCCTAACGACACGCTTCATTCACTACAGAAGACAAAAGAATCCACAATATAGCATTGTTTTGTGAACACATATTCCTACAAGGCAACTTTGTCCCACAAAATCACCACATTTTCAGATGAGAATGACAGATTTATACGTACAGCATACAGGAAACAAACTCATTTACAGCTACTTATCTACAGTATTTAATCAAGATTGACAAGAGGCAGCTTTAATTGCCCAGAACAACGCTCAGGATTTTAGTACTAGTGTACTTGGAAGAAACACAAGATAGGAAGCAATGAGCATGGAAATAAAACGACTGGCATTGCAGTGGCTGTCTGGCACTGGAGAGGATTACCACAGGCCAAGCCTAGCTGCCTTCTTTACATGGGGCAATGCCTTCTGGACTCTCCCATTTACTCCATGGTGACTTTGTAAAGGAATTCACCAGTGTCAGGACCTGTGCTTCCAGCTGAGGACCTCGGAGAAGAGTAAGAGCAGCATGGTGTTATGAGACAGCCAGCCCAGGGCTGGGAAAAAAGGGAGCTGGTGGGAGACAGAGCAGCCATGGTGTGTGCAGTGGCATTACATGGAAGGAGACAGAGAAATTTGGGATTAGGGTCCTGGGTTTGAAAACGTAGGCAGCAAGTAGCGAGGACTGGGCAGCTGGAGACTGAGGTCCTGGCACGAGGGGATACAGTATGGCAACATGCCAGCCCAGCAGGTACCCCTGCCAGCAAAGCACACCTCAGCTACTGAAAATTAAACAAATTAATTCAGAGATTTACAGCACTGAGTTCACACTGGAGTCATTAATACACTCTTGAAACCACATCTTCTTCCAAAACCTACACATTTAAATCATCTGGGAAGAGGTCTGTGAATGTGCCCTCATTTTACAATAACCATGAAGTAAAAAAATTTAAAATATCATGTAGACTTCACTAGACTCACTCATAAAGACTATAAAGAGCAACAGAGTACCACATGTGTTGGAAACAGAAACATCTTTAAAAAGTCTTCCTGAGCTAGCTGTAGCATTTTCAAAACATATTCTGGTGGTGTGGGAACTTCTTTTCAGACACCCAAAATATCCCAAGTTTTCATTTCATTAGTCAAAATATTCACTTATTTTATAGTTCCAAGCATTCAAACTACTTTGCTGCTTTGAACTACATTTGCCCTAGAAAACAGTCTTAGCAAAAGTCGTATTCACTGCTATGAGAGTGTCTACAGAGAAATAAAACCAAGCACTGACAAATCAAAGATGGGTCTCTCCTTACCACTCCCCAAATTAAAGTTAAGGACAGAAATGTTTCTGTAACTACTGCATCTGTCATCTTCGATTCAGAAGTTAGCAGCACAACCACTGACATGCTTTTTTCTTTTAATCTGTTTTGGCTTTACTCATTTCACTTTCAAAAATACTGCCACCAAAAAAATCCGAATTTATTATTTCAAAAGTAACCATTAAATACTTTTCAAAGATAAATTAATGAAGTAGAAGAGAGGTCATTCTGTAACATCCTACCACCAGTTTCACCCTCCTCCACCTCACCCACCAGGGGGTCTTACCTTCTGGTGGACTCTTATTCTGGTTGTTCCAAACAACTAACAATTTGGATAAACTAGGCACTTTAGACACCTCCGTGATGACTCGGAAAAGGCTCTCCACCCGGTCATAGGTCAGAACTATGGCTGTGAAACCTTGGGACTGAGGTGGGATCAGTGGAAGGAAGAGTGGGTTGCTTACACTGCTCCATTTCTGTGAAGGAAAAGAAGAGAACAGGAAAACAATTTGATTAAAGTGGCTTGTCACAGTAAGGAGTAATTATTACAGTAAGGAGTAATTCACATAGCCAGGACCTAACCGACAGATTTGGAATTTGCTCAATGAAGCACTCTGACTCTCCAATTCTGGCAACAGTGGACTTGAGTAATTTCTCAAAACCTTCCTTCCCCTATCTTTCTTAATTCAATTTTCATTTTTACCTAGCTGTAATGTTGCAAACAAGAGCTGCTTTAGATAAAAAATAAAGTGGAAGAGGCAGACAGATTTGTGGAGAAGGAAAACCAAAGTGAATTTTGAACCCAGCTAGCGTGATTCAATTCTCATATACTAATCACTATTTCAAGACATTCATATTTATAGTCGGGATTCAATAAACAAAGAGAAACTTAATCAGCACTACAATTTTAGAAGCAAAAAAGAGTTAACAGTAAAATCAAAGCAGCAAAAACATAAACCTGGCATAAAATGAATACCCAAACAAAAAAGGCAAAAGCAGGCACCAAGAGGAATAATGTACTAGCTTCCACAAAACTGTGTTTGTTCAATGGTGAAAAAAACACCTACTGTATTAAAAAATATAAGACGTGTGACATGCAAAGATGAATTTCAGAGAGTTATCTACTCCTTGTGAATTTTAACTAGGGCATCCCTTTTAAGACTTTAAAGGTCTTACTTCAATACATTGCCAGCATAAGGAAGCCAAGTCAGCCGGCAAAAGACAAGACAGACAACTAAATTCTCACTGAACGTGCCAGCCTCCTTTGGAGCCGACAACATGGGGGAGGAAGCAGTGAAGGGACCCTTCAACAGGAATGAAAGTGCCAGCACTTCAGTCTCAACTTTTCCATTCCAGCTGATGTTCCAAGCAGGGGTCAGACACAGAAGCAAAGGGAAAAACAAGACCTTTTGGGATGAGGTGAAAAGGGGAGGAGTTGGGAAAGCGAGGTGAAAAGGGGAGTTGGGAAAGCAGAAACTGAGTGATGCTGTTTTGCAGTTGCAGGGAAGTCTTGAATCCTAGCCTGTAAAAACCATGAACAGTCATAAGAACTTAATAACTGTCAGCAGTTTACAGAAATACTGCGAAAATCTCCAGATAAATTCATACCATGAGCCTGCTTGTATCAGGAGGAAAGCAAGTTTTACACACTCAAAAGTTATCAGCTCATATTTGCAGGAAATAAACTCTGCAATTTTCCATTTTCTTTTTTAGTCTTTGGGTTACTTTATACACCCAGCAATCACCTTCCTCATGTTTAGTGGTTAGACACCTCTAACTAGAATAACTTCAAAGAGGAGGAGAATAGAGAGCCTATTTACTAGAAGAGATCATAACATTTCGACTGTTTTAGTAAAGGAGAAAAGAGCGTGATGTGAATATGACACAAATGTACCAACACTGAAGGGGGGATAAATATGTGGGGTGGAAAAGAGACACTTAAAGTTAAGCACAGCATTGGCACACTATTTTATCCAGGATGGTCTAAGGAGATGTTCCAGGCAAGGATCTGTCAGTAGAAGTAATATCTTTAAGGAGACTTCCTGAAATAGTTGGAAAGGCAGACTAATCTTCAGCTACACATCCTTTACTGGGTCTGGTACAAGAAGCATTCAACACAAACTGTTGGTGAGGTTCCTAATGGAAAGCATGAAGTTCCAGTTTTTACTCAACAGGAGTAATAGGATAATGTAGAAATAGTAACAGTACAACACAGAGCTTAGATCCATGAAAGAGACATGGTTACCTGTGATAGCGGACTGCACTTAGTAATTCAGAAAATATACATTACTTCAGCAACTGATATGTGCAGAGACAAATCTGCTTTCAGATTATTACATTTTCTAAAATTAAAGCTTTTAAATATACTTCTGTTAATTTTACAAGACAACTGGTGGCAGATGGGGACAGCGTTCTGATTTTGCTCCAGCTTCAGTAATTCCTACAGCAAATCACAATCTAAATGTTACCAGAGCATAACCTTTCTCATTAAAGCTTTACAGACTTGTTTCCACACAACTCCCACTCCAAGACTGCTATTACCCAAATGACCCTTGTAATGTCGAGCAGCTTCTTAGAACAACTTTCAGAACCCTCTTTTCATTAATACTTGAAGCAGAGGTTTAACATCATACTCAGTAGTATACCAAGAAATTCTTATGTTTCTGCCCTACAAGAAGAAATATCTGGTAATCTATAGACAGTGTTGTATTTACTAATTACGGGTCAGTATTGCCACCTAAATTAATGGCTCCCACTTGAAGTTTTTCCAGCAACTTTTTTCTCTCTAGCCACAACATTTCACAACAAATTACTTGCTATATCATCCTTGGAAAAGTATTATTCCTTTTCTATCACCTAAGACTATTTTAGGTACTTAAAGAAAAAAAAAAATAGATACACATGTGTGAGCACATCCATACATGCCTAAAAAATCATCACGTTTTCTCTTAAAAACCTAAGGTTTAGGTACAGTACTTAAATTCCAACTTTTACTACTTTCAAAGGCATGAAAATTCTCCCCTGCTGGTTACAACTTAGGAAAAATAAGGCAACTTTTGAGGTGGTTTTGCTCATGCATCTACTAAAGGATGATGGAGGGAGGGAAAAGCCTGTAGATACACACTAATGGATGGGAGAACCATGCCTCTAATTTGAGAAAAACATTTCAAAAAGGCAATTAAGCATCTCTCAAGTGCCATTAAGAGCCAACCCCCTGCTGCCTGCCTGAAGAGTGTGTCTACAGTCTGAGACCTATTGACCCCACTTTCTGCAGGAAATCGGGCAAATTCAAGCCTCCATAATTTGCTAAAGTCTTCCAGATTTCTGCTTGGAAAAAGCAAACCATACAGGCAATTAATTCAACAGCAACCTAATTAAATCTCCATTATGGCAGCAAAGCATGAAATGGATAATGACACAGGGATGGGTTCTCCCAGTCACTGCTCAAGACACCAAGTGGTGAAGGAACATTTGCTCCAGTCCCATTTTTATTAACATCCTTGATGGAAATTCACAGGAACTTTCACTCTCCGAGAGAAGAGCAAACTGCAACAGTGGATTGATCATCCATCACCTTTCCTTAACAACGTGCTGACACTCAGCTATGGATAAGACAACCTTCACTCTCGCCCTCCCAGCTAATATCATTAGAAGAGACGGGATAATTAATCTAAGATTAATAGGTTGTTTGCTGTGAATCATTTTTATGGGCAAAAAGGATCAAGTTCAAATGCCAGTTTCCTAAGAGTAATCTCGTGTCACTTAAGTCTCACAGTCTCAGTTGTCTGACAGCTCTTTGCAGTTCACGTGAAAATCCAAAGTAGTCTGACCTGAATGACAGTGAGAACTTAGGAACAGCCTAAAGCCGGGGAGAGAGGAGAATTGAGGAATGGGTACGTATACAGGGAAGGATTCAGACTGCTGCAGCTGTCCTGGGCGTGCTTTCCACACATGTGCATGCACAATAATGCCTTAGAAATAAGGCACATTCCTTTACTATAGAAACATCAAATATTTCCCTCCTTTGTGGTGATTAAAAACAACTTGATTGCATTTTAGGAAAAATTAGTACATTAAGGACAAGGTATCACGTGAGTTGAATTCTCATTATGTGGGATGCTTAAGGCTGGACTCGATGTGGAGTCTTCAGGTTCAACTTAGCAGAGAAGTTTTAAAGAGACAGTTCTTAGCAGGATACAAAAGAGAGACAGATGGGAGCTTTGGGACATCAACGAACATAACCGGACTAAGAACATAACAAATGCTACAGAGCCTCAAAGGTATTGGCAAAACACCAGACATAACTAAGACAGGATCCTACCCCAAAACTTCTTATTTGGGGGTACACTGAGTATCACAAAGAGAATTGAAGAAAAACACAGCAGACACAAACTGCATCACAGAATGCCCTCTAGGAAAACAAGATTGCATAAGATGTGCCATATTTATAGGAAAGAGTAAAGAATTTCCCAGCTGTCACTTAGTGAGAAAACTCAGCAACAGCACTTAAGAATAGAATTTCACTGCTCTCACAAACAAGACAGTGGGCTTTCCTCCTTGTGAATTTTATTTTCAGCAACTAGACTGCTTGATGTAACCACGTATTAGTGAAACTATACAGTCTAAATAACAACTCACGGTCTTTTAAAAGCAGAGGCAAGGACAACACTGTGTTACTGAAACAGTAACTAAGCAGCTCTTCTATACATCTAAGCAAAACAGATATGTATCCCCTGCCTCTGTGGGCAAGGCTTTTTCAGCTGGGTTGTTCTGAGTATCAAACCAACCTCAATGTGGTTTCAATTATGAATTACCAGACAAAAAAAGCGCCTTGATTTATTCTATTTTGCTCCAATTATTCATGATAAGTTTCTATTGAATACTTTGAGAAAGTATTTCATCATGCTTCCCATCCTCAAGTGGTCATAGGGCAAAACCAAAGGAATTAACCCCCTCTACTTCGCCAGAGCCAACTGTAGTGCTTACATTTTGCAGAATCACAAACCAAGTTGCAGTGGCCACCATTTCATGCTTTGATGAAGATTAGAAACCTTCCTCAAAAAGTATTTTAGGCACAAGACACACACAGGAGTTTCTACCTATTCATTCTTGAGTAATGAAATACCTATCATCCTCCCACAGCCAGAAAAGACAGGGAGTACTGAAAAGAGGACAATGCAACAGTCTTTTTTTTTTTTTTTTTAAACAGTTAATCACTCCCATTACATACAATAAAGCTGCACAGTTACGAAGCCACAGGAGGCACCAGGCAGTGCAATGAACAAGGTAAGAACAACAGTGATGAGAACCTCACCTCTGGCCTGCAAAATTTTTCTTTGGGTGCATCTCAAAAACAGCTTCCTTAAGATTAAAAACATATCTCTCACTTGTATGTTTAGGTGTCTACTTCTAAGCAACAGACAAAGCAAAAAGCTCTTACAGAAAATAAAAGCCAACAGTATTAAATGGTTAGGTTCAGTCTTAAGAACTAAAATGTCATTCATGCAAAATACCTGAAATCCAGTTTCCTATTCTGTCAACCAAACAAAAAATTTTGTTCATGTCTCAAAAATGATCATTTACAATGGAAATAAACTTATATGCTAGATTCTAGCCACACAACATAAGATAATTGTGAGGTTATCTATCACTGTGTAAGAGAAGTATCCTAATACCTGGGCTAGTAAGTAGAAGAACCAACCGTAAAATCAAGTTTCACACACAGACACAAAAATATCGCTATTTATAGCTGAATACTCAACTTGTCCATAACATCAACACTGAAAAACGTATCGATAAACCAAAATTTATTTAGTGTAAGGAAGAATACCTATCTTCTAACATAGTAAAGACAGCAAAATTTCACCCAGCTGATTCAAACCATCACACGAGATAACTGGAAATACAGCAGGAACCGAAACCTAATATTGTTCAATGGAAAAAATACCAGGTGTGCACTGCCCAGAAAAGTGCTAGCTTGTTCTCATTTACAGGTAACTAAAAAAGCATATGTTAATTATTTGCTTAATGCTTTGAAGATGAGGATGGAAGTACAGTTATAACAGTGTCTTATCTGGAGACTGAGGGCTGTAAAATACTACTCAAATTGCTTAGAAAGAGTTTAATTGTTTAAGTGCCAACTGCCTGGTAACTGGCAGAAGCCCACAAAGTATTCTGTAAATGAACATCCTACTTAGGCTTTGCTAAATGAACAGCACTTTTTGCACTAAATTAATTTGCCTACTTTAGTTTAAGCCAAATGATGGTGCTGTTTTCTGTCTCACTGGGAGAAATGAAATCTGGTATGTTTATTGTTCAGCATAGTGATATTCTCAAGTGATTATTAAACTATGGTCTGTATCATTCAAGGTCAAAGCTCAAAAGCAGCCCCTGACAAAAAAAAAACCCTCTAATGTTTTATAGGTCTACATTATAAACAGGCTTGAAAGAATTTCAACAAAAGCAACTAAAGAAATCTGGAAAAAACCCCATCTTGCTGATTTTTCAGAAACCCATATACATTAGCAAGGTATGAGGCAAAGTAGGAGAATTTAAATAATCTACAAAGAGGCACAAGTGAGAAAGCAATTAACATCTGTTAGAGCATAACAAAGTACTTAATTGAAGATAACAGATCACATCTCAAACCCAGGTCATTAGTTCTAATCCATCCCAAACTAGTAACCATCAGAAGGCACACCGCAGAAGCGGTCATTTTCTGGCTTACTTGAACGTGACTAATTGCCCCTGCCTAATGGATAATGGTCGGGCCAAGAAACACAAAAGGCATTAAGCTCCCATGCTTGCAGCAAAAGACCGTCTGAGATGTAAAGGACTCGAGCGGTCAGGAACGAATTTCAGGTCCCCAAAACATTATCTTCCCCTCTTCATTAAAAGAGGGAAGCATCTTGTAGTGCATTTTCATTGAAAGTACTGTTCCATAACATACTAGTATGTTATATGCTACTAGTTCTCCACTTCCTCAACAGGACAGTGGATGAGTAGAAAAATAATTCACTTGACAATGTGAATTTTTTTCTTTAGAAAAAAACTCAAACTATCTTCAGTCAACCCACACAAACACATAAAATTTGCTGGATCACTTCCTCAATGCAATGTACTAAGTACGGAGTTAACTGCATATGCATTTATCTTCTGTGTACCTTATACTCCCCCTCCTGCTGGAAAAACACCCTCCTGTACTGCTGCTGTATCCACATTGTGGTGAAGATACTCAGGCAACAGTCTTACTAATATTTTGAGCCAATATAAGCCAAACTAATGCCAAAAAAAGCAACCTTCCAGCCACCCGGTGCCTCCCTTGCCGCCCATTCCCCCCCCCCCCCTTTTTTTTTTCTTTTGCTCGGTAAGTTTTACACGAGAAAAATTATTTTGGTTAATCCACCACAAGTGAATTAGGGAACTCAAAAAGAAGGCAGCACATAGAATATAGAGAGAAATCACCATCCAACTGTAGAAGAGTGCAGGACTGCTTCTTTTGGCAACAGTATCTGCTTATAGCAGTTCAAAGTGTTTGGGAACCTACAGACAACACAAGGTGGGCTGGTGTTTCTTTGTGTTGAGACTTGAAAAATATCTGGGGAACAGGAATAAAGCTTATCTATATACAGATCTAACCATGAACATGCTTCACTGATTTTAAATGCATGAATATCACTTTCAGGCTGACTGTCCAAGATAACAACCCCCCCCTCAGATACAAAGATCAATGTAATTTTGCTGAAGAGGATGTAATCATTATTATGTTTGCAGATATGTCCTAATTCCTAATTTGAAGTCTCAGAGTTCTAAATAAAGCAAAAAGAAAATTTCCAGAAAATAGCCCTAAGTCCCTACCAGTCCTGCTTTGCAAGTGACAAACTTCAGGCAGCTTCTGTGAAAGATGAAGCTTTCTCCCCATAGGTGGTGTTGTTACAAACTTACTTAATCAAATATTTGAGGCCCCTAAAAATCTCTTATCTAGCACACTTACAGGCTGTAATCTGTTAAATGTTTGCTAACTCAAAATAGATTCAATTCTACTGCACTATAATCAAAAAGCAGTATAAGCATAACAGGCAGTACATGAGATCACAGGAAATAGACTGAAATCAGATGATAAATCTTAAAACTGGAAGCAAACTCGTAAGGCTGAAATAGCTGAACAGTAAAATGTTCACCTTGGAGAACTGTGAGCTATCTTAATTGTCAAAGCAGAAATAATGTTTTTACTGCTTTATTTAACACCTGAAGCAGCTGTAACAATTGAGCAGTAGAACAATTAGCAACCAGGACACTTTTATTGAGCTCTATTTTTCTATTTTTCTCAGGATCCCAGCAACATAATAAGCAAAACTAACCCCTATAAGCACACAAAGAAAAAGAATCCTTAAATCAAGGAGGCAGACAGGTAAGCAATGATGGCCAAGGATTCTTTCTAGCTAAAGATTCTCCTCTGCGTGATGATCTTGCAAAAACAGCAAGCTCTTCTTGATGTTAGAAAGGTGTATTTCTCCTAGCAAGTAAGCTCATAAAGCCATTAAAGATATCATTTTCTGTATAAATATTCCAAAGGCAAATCCATGCTCTCATTTTCAAAACCTCACTATTCAGAGCACAGGGATCTGAGCTCTATTAACAGCCTTGTACTGACTAAAGAAATTGCTGGCTAATTGTAGTAAGCCCCTTACCTTAAAATGGTGATTGCACCTCTGCACCTTCTGTTAATTTGCCTACAGCTTCCACACACTCTTTCTGCAACTCCACGTTCCTACTGAAACTGCATAATGGGAACAAGAGCGTATAGAAGAACACTGCGTCTAACCCTTACCAACCACACCATCACCACATGAACTGCAGGCAGAGCTAAAGGAACTGCATGCTGAGCCAGCTGAGTTTGAAGGCAGAATACATGTGGCAAGTTCTGGAGGTACAGTTCTGGCCCAGTTACTCACACATGTCACACTGGTATTAATGCTAACTCACAAGTGCTTCATTTTAAGTTACCTATATCCTGGTCCTGTGACCAACCTGAAATACTTTTCTTTAAAAGCTTCGGTCTTGGAGTTTATTTACAATTTTCTCCTAAATGAGGAACATATTCAAGTCATCTTTAGTTACTTTGTCTTCTTATCAGAGTTAGGGGATACAGTTGCCATCTTCTGCTACCACAAATGTACATATGTACCTGCTTTCCAACTATAAAGTTCCATCCAGGCTTACTGGAAATTGTAACAGTGCTGTGAGTGGACATTAGGCACCAGATTAGATGAGAAACATACTCAGGCTCAAGTAGATCATCATTCCCCTGACAAGCAGACACCAACTATGGAATTCCAACCAGCGCAATTATTTTTTTTTTTTAATTTTAAATTACTATTCAGTGCATTGACTTATTCACTTTACTAGCAGATAGTGTATATATCATCACCTTCTAAATTATTTGAAGTTAGAAATTAGCTGTTCTGAAAAATATGCTCCCCTGTAGGTCACAACTGTAATATGCTCTCATCTCAAAGAGGTAAAATAAATGCACAGAAAAAAAAGAAAATAAATCTCCAAGATAAACTGGAGAACACTCCAGTTATTTGCTTTGAATGAAAGAACAAGAGTCAAAACCAAACAGTATTAGCTGGCTCAAACAAAAAAGAAAAAAAAAAAAAGACCCTGATGGAAGGAAATTTCATACCTGCTCAGAGTAGCTATCAAAATCCCCAATTAAAAAAATCACTGGATTATGTACTGCTGTTCTACAAATTTAACTGTTCTTGAACAATATCTGATCTGAATTCTATTTTTTTTAACTGACCCTTTGAGGAAGGGTCACAAGCACTCTGGGTTGCTGATTAATATGGAGCTTACACAGCCCATAAAGGAACTTTTAACGACATCTCTGTTTCATATCGAAGCAAGAAATGAATTCATGCACATATTAAGCAATTTTCATAGACTAGGATAAACATCAAATTCTTTCAACTGAGACATAAAACCACCAAGGAACTGACCATTCGTGGTATGAGAGAGTCACGATATGAGGTGTTAACTCCAACGTCTTGGACAGATTCCAGCCTGTGTAGTTGCACTCAGCTTTCTAACTTTTCTCTGCGATTGCACATTGATACAATATTCCTGCCTACTCCTTGTACTGGCCTAGCATGGTACTGCTGTTACATGTTCCCCCACAGTTCCAGGGTTCTGGTCTGTATGTTGCTGTGTCTGTGGTTATAAACTTTCTGCTTAAGAACCTCTAGGTTGAATGACTAATATAAATATTTCTTCCAAGTATATATTAAAAACAAATAAAAAAGGAGCCTGCTTCTTGCTCAGATTAGCTTCCCCAGAAATGGATAGGTTTCCAGTATAGGAGAGAACCCAGAAGATGTTTTTGCATTCCCTTTAAAGGCTGAGTAATGCTAAAGCAATTTTCTTCATTTCACTAGGTGATTCAAGGTGCTTGTTTTGCTAGCATAACTTAAAAGCATTGAGATGTCCTGATCCCCTTCTTGCAGTGTACTGTACTATCCTGTGTAGCTTAATTTCTTCCTTAAATACTGGTAAATCCCAGGTTTTGCCTCCAGGCAATGACAACAGTAGGTTATTAATGCCTTTGGATAGGCAATGGAAAATCATCTTCTGAAACGCAGCTTCTAACTCTTTGTCAGCAACTGTTCACACTCTGTCAGCCTGAAGAGTTTAAAGTGAAACACAATCTACTCCTGAGCACTCCTACTCAGCTTCCAGAGAAACTCTCTCTAAACCACCATAAAGTGAGACAGTTAACAAGTTTGTTTTTATTAGTAAAACAAAACTATTTTTTATATTTTGACACAAAGAAAATTAACTGATTATGAGTGAAAATCATCTGCAGGCTTTTACATAGTAAAAAATCAGAACCAGCTGCTTGGTGCAGAAGGTTAATTAATACTCCAGTGTTTCTTAACAGAGGTGGATTCAAGCAGTGAAAGTTTTTCTTTCAAGAAAACAAAAATGCCCCAGAAGAACTTTGAACATCAGTTTCTTGATAAGAAAAATTACACAGAAATAATATGTAGAAAATTGTAGGCATAGCAATAATTAGCTATTTAATCAGAATTACATGAAAGAGCCTTGCAGATTGTTTAAGATCTTCAGTATTTTCACCAACTATTTCCACTGCAGTTATGCATTTTTAAGAGCATTTTATGAGTGCTAAACTCACACAAAATTTAACAGAAAGAAAGAAGTATGTGTGTATGCATGCATGAAAAATAAATAAATAAACAAGCAACCAATTTAGTGTGTGCAATATTGAAAGTTGAAAGTTTGCATTTCACCGCCAGGACATGAACTGGTAGTTATTTTGCCAGTTGTCATAAAATATATTAACTTCATCTGTGCAAGTTACCAACACAACACATACACACAAACACACACACACACAGAATTATTACCAAGTTTCATAGCACATACCTTTTATACGAGAAAAAAAACAAACCCACAATTTGTTTTATGAGTAAATCAAAAGAATTTACTTACCACAGCTGGGGGATCATTCCATTCTTCATAAGAAATGGCAGCATATGGGTAAATTCTATCATTGATAATCTGAAGAGTAGCAAGAGCAATCGCTTTCATCGATCGAAAATACGCTTCCCAGAACCACCTTGCCTGTAAAGATAATAAAGTTCACTTTCACATTGCACAGCTCCAGTGCTTAATAATCAATTTTGGCTTGCCATGCACAATCTGCAGTCTATATGTCAGGTGGAAATTAAATTAGGAGGCATGTTTATTGTAGCTAGGATATTTCCAGGGAGCCTGAAGGCTTCAAACTCAACCCCACCCCCCAAAAAAAACAGGACCTACATCCAATAAAAAGAAGCAGCAGCATTACTTTGCAAGTGATTAAACAGAATGAGAATACTTGAAGGAATCAGTTACTTTTCACACTTTTATCATGTTTTCCTCTTGAAAAATGTCAAAAGCAGTTTGACCATACAACAGAAGAAATTGCTGTTACATTCAGTTTTGCCAAGGCAAAGGAATCCACACGGCAGCTCAAGAGCCAAATAAAAGCATCGAGCCTATAAAGTGGAACTTAGAAGTCACTTTTTAACATCAATATTAGAGACAGCTGATTAGTTAGAGAATTCCAGTACTCATGAACCCTACCAAACTAATACCTTCCCACATCTTCCAAAAACCAAATATTATTTGAGTAAATATTAAGATTTTTACATAAAAGTACATGCACGTGCCCATTTGCTACAATAATTAATCTAGGCTGATTTACAACACAAGCAGTGTAAAACTGCTAAAATGTGATTTTCTTACAGACAGATGCACTGAATTTCACAGATGAGTCATTTTCAAGCAAAGGTCCTGTTTGGCAAGTTTCAATCTTGTCCCAGTTTCTGCACAAGACAGAAATGCTGGAAGAAAAGCAGGGTTTGGGAATGAAAATGCTGACTTATCTGATTCTCTGTTAAGAGACATAAACATACTTTTTAAATGCCTAGAACCATCAAATGATCCTGTAGGACCCCATCCAAGCCAGAAGGAAACACACTTTGCCAATAAATGTAGTTCAAGAGTTTTGGCCCAAGAGATAAGAATTTTTTCAACAAAATTTTTCTTTAAGAAACCCCAGCATCCTGAAGTGTCCAAAAGGTAATTTAATTTGCATTCTCCCTGTGGTTCATTATCAACTATAAGAGTATGTGTTTGCATCTAGGTAACAGAACAATTAAAAAACATTTTTTCATTAATTGGAAGCTTTAGAAGCTTTCAGACCAAGAATACAACAACTGAAGAGAACACACAAATTTGAGCAAGTGCTATTCTACTCTTGCTATGGATTCCTTAAACAACAAAAAGGCTCTACAGACAGGGTGTTTTTAATCACGTGCTATGAGAACATAAAATATTATTATTTAGCATATTAAGTTATTGAAGGAGTACAAAGTTTCTGCAGGTACAGACTTTAAGATGAACCAAAAATAACTCTCATTTAGATGTTGTTTACAAGTTGCCAGTTCTCTCACTGCAGGTCATTACTTTTTACTAGAAGACAGAGTGATTCCTACATATACACTTTGTGCTGGAGCATTCCTAGGCTAAATAACAGTGTACAGGAAAGATTACAAATACAGAAAATGAAAAATTCACAAGATAACTTACACATATTCAAGCATATACCACCCTGTACTTTACTCTGAGTGTAAACTATGGGATTCAGAACTAAAGACCTGTTGTGGAAACACTGGCCCTAAAAATCTACTCTGTGGGTATTTCGTAAAACAGCTTCTTCAGAATAGATTTGTAAAAATTTAAAATGAAAAAATCCATGTTACCATTAAAAAAGCAAATTAGGAAAGAGGTAAGTGCTCTCTTACTTTTATTGTGAGAAAACATTAACAACCATAAGCCTTACTATTTCAGAGTATTTCAAAATTTTATTAAAGATACTGATGAGTATGTTCAAAAACTACACTTCTCTGGAGCTTGTCATCCAGAGAGAGTGCAAAGCAATTTCATTCCAGGATGGAATCACTATCCTCTCCTTATTTCTCTCCCTGGTGGAACTTAACAGCTGGATAATATGCCAATTACCAAGAACACAGAACAAAACGCATATTACATCCAACTGTAAAAGCAGAAGAACTATATAAACAGGTAAGAATAATGTCTGCCATCCTAAAACACCATCACAGTTAACCTCTCAAGTATCCTAAATAAACAAGAGTAAGAACACGAGATTTCAAATTTCATTTTCACATTAGACAACAGTTTAGAACCAGTACTATAAGCAGCACTAAGTAGGAAGGCTAAATTATTTTATGTAGCCTTCTAACATATAACTTTATAAAGCAATTAAGTAGATATTGTGTGAAATACACACAGGGCTGTGTATTTAATTGTTATTAAATAACAGCATTCCTATTGCATTCTAACTCTACGATTGTTTATTAATACTGTAATATCTGTTATCTAGCTTCATAACCATCAAAGCTGGTTTTCCTCCTTCAGCAAAACTAGGATGGATCTGGCCTACCTTCTCTTTGTCGAAAAAATATTTGCAATGTCAGGCAAGTTTACACCTTTATAGCAGAAGCAAAACTGGAGAAGAGGGCAGAGAGAGTTTACTTTTTATAAACTAATATTTATGTAATTAATTTTTTGTAAAGAGCTAGAAAATGTTCCCACAGTTGGTTGCGATTTTTTGGAACTGTGTTTCTTTAAGGCAGAACTCAAAACCTTCTAAGGGGATTCGAAGTCTCCAAACAGATGTTTCAGGGTCTCATTACTTCCTCCCCACCTTGTTTGCTTTTATAAAGCAGAACTGATTAGCATGGGTTGCTAGTGTCTGCTGCTCAGCATGCTAAGTCACTAAACATTTTGGGAAAGTCTTCTATTGGGATGGTGTATGTCAATTCCATTTGAAATGTATTTTCTGCTCTACTTGGTGTGGTTGAGAAGCTTATGTGGGAATGTAACAAATATGTAGGGGGGATAAAAATCCCATGCACATGTTTGGGATACAGGAGAAAAAACACACAACACATCCTCCCACACAAAAAAAAAAAAAAAAAAGACAAAAAAAGAGATATATCTGTTCCTGACTCCTATGCCAACTTCCTTAGCATTCTTACATAGAAATGGACAGCTCAGGAAAAACTCTTTTCTGTATCTATGAATTCAGAAGACTAAAAGTTATATACTCTAAAGTAGGTTTAATACACTGGGAAATATTTGTAAGGTATGGCAATAGTAACATAGTAATTAGATCTACCTGAAAGCCTTTCAGGATCTTGAAATAAATGATGCATAATTACAGATCTTGTCTTCCACACAGCATTGATTATACAGACTCTACAACTACGATATGGTCAGGCTACCATTCCTTTCAACTTGAACTGAAATTAAACTTCTAGTACTCTAGTAGTCTGCTTGATGAGGTTTCAGAATTTTCTAAGGAAACATGCTATGTGGACCACAGATTTGTAGAGAATGCTAACTTTGTATACACCTAAATATTGCTTAGGTCACAGGCAATCTAAACTGTAAACAGAGATCAAACCTGTACTTTGTGCAACTGCCAAAACAACACAGATGAATATATGTTAACCTATGGGATCTTGTTCTGGCTGTATGGCTTACCAGGAATTGCAAACAGGTATTTAAGAAACACAGCTTCTCTTCCCATTCTAAATTTCTAGATAAATAGAAAATCTAGGATAGATCTAAGATGAAAGACAGAAAAGCATTACTTTCTATAACAGTTTTGCCAACATGTGGAAAAGTCAAATGTAGAGTACTGAATGACTTGACTGAGAATGAGAAATACATTATATTACTGGGTTGTCCAATGGATTGGAAGTGACTGGAATCTCTTATAATACAATAGATTCCCCATGAAATTAGTTCACCCGAATTCAATTTCTGCAGAAATTTTTACAAAGCCAAGACAGCTTCACTATAAAAGCCAAAGACTGAAGGAAACAGAGACCAAACTCTCCCCTCCCTCCAAGCAGTGGGCTCTGCAGACCAAGGTCACAAACACTGGCATGCCAGTAAATAGTTCTAAGTATCCCTTCCTTCGTCCCCACTCCACTTCCAACTGCTGCATCCTCACTAGATCAGCCATGAAAAACCACCACTTTCTGGTGGTTAAAGGCTAAAATTGCTTAATGTACTGTAGAAGTATTCATTCATCTCTACAAATACATATGCACGCCTTGAGGAACACGAGCAGTATCTGTAAGACAGAAGAAAAAGTTTAGTAGCTTTGTTTCTTCCTTGTAACTGTAGATGGTATGGGAAATTTTGTGTTGCTTCAAACAAGTAAGCAAGCATCCAAGTGAAAAGTTCAATTCCACTTGTTTTCAGTTCAGGATTTTGTTCAAGTGGACTACAAAGAAACTAAACTGACAATACTCAGCACATACTGATACAGGCAAGAGGTTAGGATGGAAACAATCGCAGTTATTTTCATAGGAGGCAACAGGCAGCACCACACAGCCATAGGGTAGCCTACTCACAGAAAGTAACATTTATTTAGGTAAGGTGTTATTTTCCTTAGAAATAAACACACTTGGGGGCCTAGCATCTCTTTATAAGCTCTTTACAAGCCAGCATAGAATCAGGTTACAGAGCCCATTCTATAATGTTTATAAGTTCTAGTGTTAATGCCACTAATGGTGCTCCAGTGTAGAGTGCAAGTCAGATCAATGTAAATCTTTTGATTAGTTTGTGAAAAGAAAAACACTGGGCATGAGGCAAGGAAAGGAATACTTTCTGTAACATTTAGATCAAGGGGAAAACAGCTCATGAAAGGAACCTTCTAGCCTCCTGTTTTTTCACAGCCCATGATTTGGTGGGAGTTGGTAAAGTTAGCAAAAGGGGAAAAACAAGATTCGCAAAAGTGTAGTAAAAGTTAACTGCCCATAAACCACCACTTCACTCAGCTTTTAGGTCAGGCGCCATGATGCTGTAAGATTTTGCCCCACTGCAGGAGCTCAGCATTTCCAAAATGCCTTGAAAAGGTTTACGAGGCCTTGAAATACAACCATTTTCACCCTGGCTGCCGTGACTCAAATGCTTTCCCTTCTCAACGGCTCTTGGTGTTCCTGGTTTTTACTCCCTGACCAGCTGGGTTCAGGAAGTCTGGTTGAAGAAAAGAGAGTAGCCTAGCTGCTGCAGCAGCACTGGCCTGGAAGCTTAGATCTTACTTGTAATCCTGGTTCTGTTACTTATTTACAGATAAATGCTTGACATTAATTAATTTGGCTTCTTGCTTCTACTTCAGCCTCTCAGCAGTATGTGTAATATTCAACTCACAGAGATATTGTGAGACTTAACCATTCTAGACCTTTCAGATTCTGAGGTGAATAGAAGAACAGAATTTAACTTTATCCTCTCGTTATTTGTAAAAAGAAACCTTAAATTAATAAAACTAATATTTATCTAGCCAATGCTACTAAAGTAACTGCCTGTGGCAACCCTTTGTTAAAATATCTACCTTCAGCAGAGATATAAAAGATCTCACAAGAAACACCTACAGCTCTGCTGCGCATTTAACAGCTCTGGGTGTGGAAGTTCATCCACTAAGAACTTCAGGCCCTTAAGTTACATGGGATACTGTAAAATAATCAAATGTTTTATAAGTTACTGAGACTTAACAAGTTCTTGCCCATCAAGCAAGCTACTACAATTGGTCATAGGCACCCCTCCTTTCAGTAGGATTAGACAGGCCACTGAGGTTCAAGATAAACTGAATTATTGTATATTTGCCCCATATTAAAGATGCAGATGAGGGTAGCTGATGATATCTAATAATCAGATAGCACGCTTGAGTTCTCAAGCCCCCTATCCCTCCCCAAGGTAAAATGGAACTGAAGACAGAGCATAAGTTCCTCCTTTGGAGAAACAAGCATTTTATAAAAAGTTTCCCAATACAAATTTTGGGTTCGGACTAAGGAACCTATAACCTCAAATTCCCACATTTTTCTGCCTATGAACTGTAGTCTGCCCCCTCTTTCTTGACTGCTTTACTGTTTCTACAGCTGGTTCCCTGTTCCAACAACTTCCTTGCTGATCACACATAACACTTTGAGTATGTAGTTCTTCATCAAAGGTGATACCAGAGGGGTCAGCTAAAACCAGTGCCATCTTTGTTTCTTTACACAGGCTTACAAGAAGTCCTCAGAAGACTTTATACTGTTAAGAATTAGACAGCAATTTGTTCTAGCAGGTAATTTGTTTCTAGAAAGCGTGAGAATTTGGGTTAAAAAAAAAGTGCTTATTGCTAAGAGACCTGAACCAAATAATACAATCAAGTTCAATCCACCTAAAGCTGGCTGGCTCAATTTTCTCTCTGTAATCAGTGTGGGAAAAAAATAGGGTAATTCAGAGGGAAATCTAGAGCTCTGGTACCTTAAAATACCTCCTGAACAATGTGTTCTCCTCTCATTAAGGGAGCAGAGAGTACAGAGTAAGTGACTAGCTGTGGGCCATGATCCTTCTTCCTCTTAAAGCCTTATATTCAAAAATGCTCTGAGGGCCCTCTTATTTTCCCAGAGAGGCACGAAGATTTGAAATGAGAACAAACAAGCATGTAGGCTACATTTTTCAAAAATAATTCATGTGTTTCAGGCTACAGAAAAATATAAGACAGTCATGCTCTGAAAAGTTGTCTCACTTTTGGGGTGCCACTACAATTACCCAAAACTGGAGGTCACCTCTTTAGAAACTGCAATCTGAAAGTAAAAATTAGATTCTTGTTCCCATACATACACTAGTATGTAGGAACATGAAGAGGTAATCCATTAAACCAATGGAATACTGGTAAAATCATGCTAACTTGCCAAAAACTAAAAAGTTTTCTGAATTATTCTCATGCTTTATAGAAGATCAGATTAAAAGCACCTTTCAAATTTGACCTAGGCTGGTTGTGTTGTGTCTGTTTGTCAACAAGGACCTATCCAAGAAAAGCAGTAGTGTAGGCATTGTATAAGGACTGCTCGTAAGATCAGCATGACACTTTTAAAGCTAAAAAATGGGAGTAACAAGGAATTGAACTTTTGGAAGTGTCTGATCACTTCTGATAAAGACTAATCCAGAATTCAACACTGGGTTTTCCCAAAGCTCCAACCAGACGTTTCTCTACAAGGAAAAAGAGGAACGAGCAGTAGAACAAGGCAAGGCACATACAGTCGTTTCCAGTTATCTAAGGTTTGCTTCTAATGGAACATGACAACGTCCTTCTAATATTGTTTCTGAATTTTCATTCCATCTTTCAACTCTTATTTCTGAGCTATGCGTGATTCCCAAGTAAAGCCCTGAAAATACAACTTATATGAGTGGCCTACAGAGGAATATTCCTTAATTAAGAGACACTTCCACAGGATGAGCAAGCAAAACAATTTGTATCATTACAGTCCTATATTTTAAGAAAGAGATTCTAGATAGACATTTTGTGGTGCTGGTTTTTATTGTAGTTCAGTCCCAAAAAATATCTCTTCAAAAGTAAAGCAGTAGGTGGATTTAATCACCTGGCTTAACATTCTCCACTGTAGTAATTTCAGCCATGAAACAAGGACATTTGCCTACTTCAGATACAACAGTGAAAACTAAGTCTTTCCACTATCCAAATTTCTTTTCTTTTTCTTTTTGAAGATGCCGATTCACAAGGGGACAGAGGTCAGAGTTCAAAACACTAGTCTTACCATTCGGATACCAGCCACTTGGGAGTAACTCACTTCTACTGGCTCTCGTTTTATTGCTGTAAACTACTTGACAAATGCTGACTCATAAGAGCTAAGGGTAAAGGAAAATGTTAATGTAAGCTCAGATACTAATCTTAAGCTTCTTGCACTGCAGTACTCCTTAAGCTCTCCTCTTTGGTGCTTTAAAAAGAATCACTTTTATCAATTATAGTAATCCATATGTACACCACCACACACTATGCATGAATGAGAATGGTTCTTTGCAGCTTGAGTTAACAGTTTGAGTCTTGCTTCCATACTTTCACAAAATTTGGGGGGGTTGGTTCTTTTGGTTTGTTAGGGACTTTTTAAGGTTTTAATCTTCTCTTATGAACAAGAGCCTTATTCTGCTTAGAATCTGGCTCAACTACATGACACAGAAGCAGCTATTTTCAATAGAACAATTCTCATTCTCTCTCTTGAAAGGGTAACATTTTATACGGTTTTGAAATCCTGCATTATCTTGACCCCTAAAATACAGATTTCTGCTATTCCTTGTCCTAGTGACAGTAACACAAGACTTGAATAGATAAAAATACCACTTAGTACTCGTGTTCTCCCCTCCCTCCATATATTTCTGCACCTCAAACTTGCTTCTTTGATTAATGAGCATGTCAACTTCACAACTCTGTTGCAGAAGGCAACACTGCGCCAGCCAGGAAACCTGACTTACTGCCCTGGCAGCCTACAAATCCACTGCCAAATTACATTTCAGTTAGGGTGCCAACAAATAGATACCAGCACTACGAGCAGTAAGGAACCACCCCATTCTCAGCTGTGGCTGGGAATACTGTCACAAAGCACTGAGACCAAGACAGCAAAGAAAGCAGCAGGATGAAGAAAAAAAGCGAAGTGTCATACTTAAACCTTTAAAAACATGTAATAATGGCTCCCATTTACTGAATTCCCTTTGCTCCCAAAGAGTTTTCAGTTCTGTCTTCATATTTACAGGCAAATGACATGTGTTGACACTGCAGAAATAACACAGCTGTAAGAGTAATATAGATCCTACTCTGGCTTCCAGATAGACATATCTACATAATCATCACTGATAATGATGTAAAGACACAAAAAATACCCCACTCCCTTCCCTTCAGTTTCCAGGAATTTGCAGGGCTCCCTAATTACTCCAATTTCACCAGGCTGTTACTGTGAAGAGGCAGGCACACCTAACCTGAGTAGTCAAAATTACTTAGATCTGTATCATCCATTCTTTTTATGATAAGTTTATCCTCTGTGCAGTCGCTGTTAACACAAAACCAGACCAACAGTGAGCTAGGCTTACGCTATCGTTGATTCAGCAGCAGTCTAGAAAATAACAGAAAACAAATATGTGTATGTAATTTCAGGGAACATTTAACTACTGTATGACCACAAGGTTGGGGGGGTGGGAGGACGTTTTAGCCACATTTCTTGACAAATGACGGACAGCTCCTGAAACTGAAAGCAATAGGTTTCTAGTCCTAGGGGTATTGCCTTCAAATATGTCTGTGTTCTCAGGGTAGATCAGTTTTCCCTGCTGCAGGCATCCTGCTGAGAAGTGAGGTCCCAAGCAAAACACAGGAATCTGACTGCAAGCCTTTGAGGTGGCAGGAGCCAAGGGAGGTTCAAAGACAAGGCTGGCTGGTGGGCAGCACCTCTGAGTATTGCCGAGGTTAGAGGTTAGTAAAGCAGGAGCCACTGGCCAATAAAACAGTGTTTGGAGAGCCCACTCTACAGATAAATTGGGGATCTGTTTACACCTTTCCCAGCTTTCTGAGTTACACACACTGATGCTTCCCACTGTGATCTTGTCCTATGTCCACCAGCATCTCCCCTCCTCAGCAGCTGCCCTGCTCTCTGCTGGTTGGCTTTATAACACGGCTAAAGGATGCTTGGAAACTTTTAATCAGCATCCAGCATCAAAAATAAATAAATAAAAGCACAACTGCTTTTATTTGTGTCAACTGCTGCAACAAGATCTGTCTTGTTTGAGATTTCCCATGACTGCCGTAGTAATGCTGGGAGAATAGAAGCTTAAATTCCCTTGATTAGAGAAGCTAAACACAAAGCAAGCCCAGTGCCAATCACACACATGAAAGGATAGCTTTTTGAAGCAAGGGAAAAGAAAAATCTAGGTAGGGTTACCACCATACTATAGCGGTCAAGAATCAGCACATACCTCAATTTCAGAGCTTAAGCTCTATACCAGGAAGAACTTGCCCATTTGATGAAGACAGGCTTTGCTCAGTTTCCTGCAAGCTACATAGTTCTATTTTATATAAGCATAAACATACACATACCCACATACACAGAGTTCTCAACATTGGACAGCTTTAACCACAGACATTACTGCCAGCATTGCTTGAATACAGATATATCTTACTGACTTCTATGAGGATAAAAGCTGACAGACTGGCAGTCATGGGGGTTTTTTCCATACCTACAGGAAAAATTCAGTTTAGGATATGGTGATGCTTTCTTCCTCCACACCTTAAAAATAACTGACTCAAGCTATGTAAAAATACCTCATCCTTCATTACTCAAACTGCGCATGGCTGTCTGATGAAATAAAGTGATTAATAATTGCTGGTTGTGATAATATGTAGTGGTCCCACTGCAGTGGGGCAGGATTGAAAATAATTTTACATGGACAAAATCAGTGATAGACCCCAACAAGTTATTTATTTCTTCTTGGAAATCATCTGAAATAGCATGCTAAAGAAGAATATTCTTTAGCGCATGAAGCCAAATTTTGTAAAAAAGAGATGTAATCTCAAAGATAAACATTAAAGCTTATTATAGAAGTCCTTGCTACCCCAAAAGAGATGGGAAGTACACCACTGAGCAGCATTTGCACATTTGTCCTGTATTAACTTTTTGCTTCACCTGAAGTATTAAAAATGTGAGGAAGGAGTTGCTTTCCCTCTCCCCTCAATACACATATAACATGGCACTTACAATATATGTAATTCCCCTTTCAGGAGATCCCCTGAAGCACTGGCTACTAAGCACTGGTAGGCACCAGCTGAGAAACAAAGCAAGTGGTGAGAGGAAGAGCACAGAGCCTGGGCTTGGTGCTGCTAGACTACTGAAGCACTTCAGACAGTTGCTTAACGAGCATCACATGCATGCTCAGGCTTAACCTAATCACCAGATTCAGGAGAGTTTTTCCCAATGCTTCATCAGGCACCATTGATATTTTTTGCCTTTGTTTGCTACAGTGTTGGAAAACATTCCATGGTAGACTGGTCTGGGTGGGTAGGAACCAAGATAAACTGTTCTGTGGACCCCCTGGGACCAGAACTCCATTACCAGTTAAGTCTGGTTGCAGGTAACTATTTCTTAACCATAACCTAACAACTTCTATTCATGATTCCCTACCCCACTGTTAGTATCCTAGAATACACACGCCTTCTATAATCCTCCTCTGCAGAGCATCTGTACAGAATTGAGCCACCAGTACAGAAATTTATTCAAAGACAGCTAATGCCAGTTGCCATTTTCATTTCTAAAGAGCACTGAAACTTGTCAGCTAATGGAAAAATAAGGAAAAAAAGAAAAAATAAAAAAAGGAGCAGAGGGGAAAGGAAGGAGCCAACCCCCAGATACAAGTTACACTGTTTGCAAGCCAAAGGGCGTTATAGTATATTCCCAGCACAGCCCATTTTTTCCATTTGTAGCAGATACATAATTTTACTATATACGGGCATCTAAGAAACTGCTATATATCTGCACAATTTGCAGACAAAGATTAAAGGAAAAGATATCTAAAGATTATCTGGCAGCAGATGGTTTCTCTAGAACATGTCAAAGCTTTGTAACTTAAAAACCAAACATTCCTACTGTGTTGTAAGATACATTTGATTTAATCATTAAAACAGGATCCAGGACTTCTAAATTCCATTACTAATATTATAATTGGACCTTGTACAAGTTATTTATGCTTCTATCCACGTATCAGTAAAATGGATACAAGACCAAAGTGTATTTACTACTACTATTTAATATACTCACATGCAAATTACTACAGCAATGCAGTGTATTTATACTACATAGATAAATGCTAAAATTCGTAACACTTCCAGTAATTAAGGGTTAAGTGAAGCAAGTGAATTTGATAAAGAAATGTGATGTGGTACAGACTAAGTAGCAGCAGAGGGAGAGCACAGGGTAACAAAGAATGAGTGGAACACCAGGAGAGATGCTTAATCATCCATTTATCTACAGCTAACTGCTTCATGTGCATGACACAGAACATTTTCAAATATTCTTTCTAAAAGGAAGTATGTGCTTTTCCAATTTTTGGATCATCTGGGTTTATCTGTAGTCTGTCCAAGCTGTGTATAGCAATCTGCAAAGGGTAAGTACCCAAAGTTCACTTTGAAACAACATACAGACTCTTGAAATACAGATTCTTAAAATCTAATCTTAAGAACAAAAAAAATGATAGTCTTAAAATAGCATAATTTCCCTCTTACAGTTGAAGTTTAACCTTTTGTTGTTTAGAGACTGCAAACCTAGATACAAAGGCAGCAAAACTGCATCCTACAAAAATTATTCATTGTGGTGCTGGTTGCTCTCAAATTTCTGAGCTCTTTCCCAGAGATACCGTGAAGACCACTCTGTAATACAACAAGCATGAAAACAGTTTTATTCATTCTAGAAAGCAACAGGGCAGGACAGACAACAGAAAAAAAAGAAATCTAGGGTAAGTATACTCTCCACACGAAATGTAGAAGGGAGGGGGGAGCAATGAAAGTCACATATATAAATGCCAAGGATTCTACAACTCCCCTGGTGATCCTGGCAGTAAGCCAGGAAAAAGTTTTCTCTTTCCTTTGCTGTTTGCAGCAACAAATCTTTTCTCTGGGGGAGGGGTGAGAGGGCTGGAACTAACTTCACTGCATCTGATAAGATGGCAAATTGTCCAGGCCTGACATTTATGGTGGACCCGGAGCTCCACTGAAGCACTCTGGGAGGATTAAAGCAGGGTTAGCCTCCCCAGTCACACTCCTTAAAATGCTACAAACAGCAGACAGATGAAAGTTCATTTAAATTTGACGATGATGAGTCTAAAGAACCCTGAGACAGAAGCTGTCCCCTGGCAGGGAAAGAACTGCAGCTCGAAGCTGATTATTCTCATTGAAAGGACTTGTAAAAATCAAACTATGCTCAAAGAGCTTCCAGTGTCCAGACATTGAAATGAAGTTCTGTTTAATGGGCTAACAAGAACTAAATCCCATCTCCTTTACGTGAGCTGCACCACCCACTGGAACTCCACCACCCATTTGCTTTAACTCTATCCAGGACTGTTTCACTGTACGAATGGGATGTTTCACACACCGGCAGTGATTGCCTGGAGCCAGCAGAAAGGCTCATATAGCTGTCAGCAAGCTGATAAGAGCTGAAATTACTCTACAGAGCCCTCTTTAAAGAAGAGCCAAAGAAGCACATTAAATGAAATGGAGGAGGGGTCTGAAAAGCCAGCCACTCATGTTGTTTTAACGTGGCACTAAAACAAGTCATTGATTTATGCATGTGTCTTCAGCTCTGTTTGACCCAGAGTCTGAACTTTTCTTCAGGTCAGGGCTGAGGCACATGGGATGTGCACTAGAAAAACCCTAATAGCTTGTCCAGGTATTCCGACTGTGGGAACAAACACTGAAAACTACACATTTTCTATCCACGTTTTTCAAACTGAATTTACATCCCTTTTTTAATTGTCCACACGGGCTGAAAAGACAGGAGGTTGTGATTATCTGAAACTTTCATAAAAATCAAGAATGCTGCGTGGCCACTAGTTGAGACAGTATCTTGTGGGGCTTCAGGAAAGTGAATTATCCATTCATACAAAGGAAGAGACCATGTATCATTGTCAGTATTCTCTCACTGAAGTGTCTGGCAGCCAGTGAAGTTCAGATGCATTTCAAAACCCACCGATGATCGGACAAGGTTATCCACAACATATTATAATACCCGAGTCCTGAAGCTGCATCACTGCAACCACACCAGCTCTAACCAAATAGCCTTCTGCTCCTCTATTCTGCCTCTGACAATGGTCTGCAGCAGGTAACTCAGGAACCCCCTCACCAGACACAGCACACCACTTCCCCAAAGTACCCTCTGGCCTCCACAAGCACCTCAGGAACTTCCTAAGCCAGAGGGTATACCTTTGCATTCACCTCTGACAGATTTTTCCTCTCTGGATTTCTTCATTCACCCTTTACACCAATAAAAATCCTTCACCCGCACAAAACGCTGAAGCAGTGAGTCACACGGACTACCTAGTAGTTCTGGGAAAAAACATCTCCTTTTTTATTATTTATTTTTAGACCAGATTTCCAATAATACAACCCCTAGGGAACATCAAATTAAATTGCATCAAACAATGCTGTCATGCCCATTCACTTCCCTCAAGACCTTCTTATTTCATAGTTCTGTATTATAAATTTTGCTCCTCATCTTATCCCCACTCATTTATCTTCAAGATCATTAGTGTTTAATCCCTCTTCTCTTGAAACCTCTGATCACCCTTGTTCCATTATATCCTTTTTAAGATAGGAAAACTATAGCTATGAACTGTATTCAGAGTGCAGACATACAACAGATTTATGCAGTTGCATAGTATTTCCCATTTTGTTCTCAACCCCATTCTCTAAAAATTCTTTATATTACTTTTTTTGACCACAACTGACCAGGAAACTTCTATTTTCATATAACTATTTATTACAGCTCTAAGAACTCTTTTCCAAGTGACTGCAGCTAGTTGACAGGCCATCACTGCCTATGAGAAGATTGTTTTGCCTTTCACATATCCCCTTTCTCTAATCTGTAGTGAATTTTGTTTGTCATTTTATCATTTGGTCATGCTAGACCTGAATTTCTTTGGCCTAAGATGTGCCAGTTCCAAATAAAACTCTTCCCAAAGCAGAATCATTCATAATGGGTAGCTGTAAGTGGTTTTTCTATTACTGTTAGCTTGAGCTGCAAATTTTCCCTTAAAGGCCATGTTCTTCTGGGGCACTCATCTTCTACGCATTTTATGGGATTTATCATCTCCAAGATCTCCACCTTTCTGTAAGTTTGGTTGAAACCGGACAATAATAGAAATGAAGAGAAATCAGCATGCATATTGTATGTGATCAGACCCTTGTTTCCCTAGGAAACCAGGATGAAAAGAATTCCTGCACTCAAGAACACTAGCTCTTCATTCTTATTCCATTACAGCTCACAGTCATCCAGTCTTCCAGACTAGATATTAATTCAGAATTTTTATTTTTGGGAGGTGAGAAGGGTTATAAATCGAAAAGGAACAGGCACACAAAGCCTTTTTTTGAAAATAAACTCCTCACCTAAAATCCATTCAGTGAGAAAGAATGCCTAAATAAACAGAGAAATAACTCTTCTATTCCCCTTCTGATCCTACGCCTTAATGAGACTGTGTTAAGACTTCTGAGTTGTTATTTAGTGAGGAAAAGCATTTACAAATGTCTGTATATTCAGATAGATTCATCTCATGAAAAGAAAGGAAAAAAAAGCACAGGGGATCAGATGTAAGTTGTGGAAAACTTTTATGCAAGTTAAAGACATTTATGTATCTACTACAGTGGTGAAATATGTTTCTAGAGATCAGTGAGCTTTCAAAGCAAAATGCTAGAAAAAAAACTCGGTTGGGAGGAAAACTATACAAGGTATGGAATAAACAGATACCCGCAAACTTTTGTTTTGCTTTTTTTCCTTTACCTGTTTCACTCTTCTTCAGGAGCAAGAGGAAATTTCAAATGTCACTCTCTATCATACACGGTTTTTTTCTTCTATTTCTTGCCCCCCCACTTCTACAACTTCGCTGTTATCTGGGTGTTGGTTTGTGGTGCAGAGAAAATGAAAGCATAAGGACGCAGCATAAAGTCTGCTGGATCAGTAGCTGTGCAGCTGAGCTGCTTATTGACTTGCCTCTGGGTACTTCAGTCAGTGTTTCAGACTCCATATGGAACTATTTGTGAGAGGGGGATGGTTCAAGGAAGCTTCAAAGAAAACGAGAATGACAACAGTACTGTAGAAAACAGACAAGACAGCAATCCCAGAGATGCAGAAGTTTCATCCAGACTGCTATTAATTTTAGCAGCTCAAGTAGCAGAGGCTCTTTTTGATGGTCAATCTGTTGGAGTTTATAAGAGCTATCATATGCTAGTCTCCAGTTCTCATGGACACAGGCAGTACATGTAGTACTGAAAATATGTCACATTTTTTTCACAACAGTGTAGGCTAGGCTATGAGCACAGAAACTATTCCTTTTCTGAGGAAAGACAGGAAACTGAACCAGGAATTGCTGACGGCAAAATGGCCTGCAAGTTTGACCGATAAAAGCCTAAGTTAATATGGCTAATCACCAGAGATCTCAGCACAATCAGGTGTAATGCAGGACAGTAGACATTAAATCTGCTTTCCCACACTCCAGCTCTGCTCTAACCAGTAAGGCTCTATCCTGGTTTATACCATGTACTGTCTGACAAAACAGTTGACCAAAACAAAGTTGTATTTTAGGAAGTCACAGCCCAGGTCATACCAGCTGTAGATCCAAGAAGATGGTGACTCAAACCTAAAGCACCTGCATTTCATCTTCTTCATGACAGTATTGTATGATGATCACAATCAGTGTACAAACTATAAGAAAATATTTTCAAATACAGTTTCTTATATATTTCAAATGTAGTGACTTCTCTTTAAGAGACTTCCTCTCTTCTCCAGCAGATGTACAACTAGAAGGACTTCCAGAAACAAAGCAAAAATTAAGCATAGAGAAAAGTTCACTCATTAAAAGCAGACAACCTACCTCAACTTGAAAAAAAGTTACAGATACATACGTGTGTATATATATATAAAAACCTTGATGCATGAGCTCCAGAGAATCAACTGTGATAATATACTGCAAAAAGAGTACCTAATCAACAAAGAAAACTGTCAAGCTAACATTTACAGTAAAATTTATTTTAATTGTGAGGTTTTCCAACTAAGGATAAGAATCCTGTCATAACCAAGACAACCACTGAAACCAAAGTAGTTGTACCACAAGGCTCCAATCCCACAAATGTTATCAGACTCAGGAAGTCTGAAGAGTATGATGAATGCATGCTTCATCCTACTAAAAACCAGGAGAAATTTAGAGCAAGTATTTGTTCTGTTTGGCTAAAAAGAGGATGATCTCAACCATACTCATGTCAGAACATGTCAACTGGTTTCTTAATTTACTGACAAAATACATTAATTAGCAGGTACTGGCAAAGCATGTTTCACAAGTCTGTATCAAAAAACGTTGTTTCCCCTAGTGGAATTTTATGTGCCACAAAACCAGTTTTTGACATAAAACCTAAACACATACTAACTGCAAAGGAAACAGTGAGATGTAAAAATATTTTCATACCAATTTTAAAAAAAGCTCTTTGCAAAGATCACTTTTTCCTCATTTTAACACCAGTTATAGACCAATCTTTCTGTAGCTGTTATATCAAACTCCAAGTGTTTCACAATGTAAAAACAAGAAATAACATGATCATTCTGATCTAACTATCTTTGTTTCTACTGAAAGGGAATGAAAGGGCTCAAATAAATTAATTCCTAACAACTGTTAAGACTAAACTGTGATGTATGAAAACTTTGCTTGTGTTTTGCTTCATTTGTTTCTCAAGGACTAACTCCTCAACTGTTTCCTTAGGTCTCTTTGTCTGTTTAGGTAAGATTGAAACGCTTGTTAGGCTCCCTACAAAAATCACAGATAGCAGACTCAAGGGCTTCAGTGGACACGTGGGCAACTCCTACAATGAGATAAGGGGGACTCTAACAAAGAGACACGGAGACCCTGTTATAGGGAAACTGATTTTGCTGACTTAGGAGGGAGACACCTGGACTTTACTTCACAGCGCACACTCTGGAGTAAGTCAACTAACAAACACTGTGAAGACGACTACTTACTTCTTCCCCCGACCACCAAAGACCCTCACCTTATTTTCACTACGCATGCTCAGATTATACCAATGAATTCCAGGAACTCATTAACAAACGACACCCCTTTCTAGGAAAACTAACGAATAAGTATGATTTGTATGTAAACTGCTGTCCCTTACTAATTCTTGTGAGCCCTCATGGTGAAGAATCCCCAGGGCGACCCCAGCGCTGCCAATAAAAGAATACCTGTGTAACAGTTACATTGGATTCTGAATGCTGAGTTAATTTCTTTGTTTCACCATCTAGTTAAGAGCAATGCTCAGTGCAAGCTAGAAAAGACTGGAAAAAAACAAACATACCACAAGATCAGTTTCAGTCAGTCGTCTTCCACTTGACAAAAAAGAAGCATCAAAATATTGCATATTAAGCATTATTATTTGCACTTGAAGCAGGAAAATGAAGTGCTTTAAATATTATTGAGAAATACGGGTTACTTGCAAAAATCTGAATATTTTGAAGCTTTTGTTGCCCTTCCATGGCTAAGCAGAATAAACAACTGCTATAGATCACATCTGAAACCATGTATAAATCACTCCAGTTCATCTGCAGATTCATTCTATAAATGGGTATTAGCTGAGTTCATTTTAGTAGTTCCTTGCCTGAGAAACAACATAGAGCACTTATGACAAATTCACTTTGCTTCTGAACTACCCTTAGCACCAGCCTCCTCAAAAGGTTTGTTCCAACTTCAAAATCTCTCTTCTCCTATAATCACTTTAGCTTTATTTTGTGAATCTTTATTCATTAATTCCTGTACAATGTCACTGAAGGGAAGATGATGAAAAAAACTGAGAAGACATTTTTGGCTAGCCATAAAGTCTTACAACACTTTCCCAAACCATTTAAATCGAAAGATAACAAGTGTGCAACTGCTCCCTACTGTGAGAGTCACGAGGAGGAAGGAAACAAAAATCTGTAGCACAAGTGGATCATTACTGCATATTTATCAATGAGGAATAGCAATCAGGTTACTGGTATTCCACACAATACCACTCACTAAGTACTTTTTCACCATATCCATAGCTGCACAGTAGAACTAAATATCAACAAGGGAATTTCACAGATGCTTACCAGGACTTTACCCTGTAAGTAAGGCTGATGGGACATGAACTGCATGGATAACATGTTTAAATATTCCCAATATGCAAACAGAAATAAATTCACAAAGACAAGAGAAAGACAGACCTTGTAATTTCATCTTAATACTCCTTCCACCAAAACACACAACTATAACCTCAACAAAAGCATGAAGATGTGAGAGGAAGCTTTTGAAAAACATACTTCCAACCTGCAATCATTAAAATCACAGTCTGCAATATGTTCAGTGATGCTTTGGACCCAATAACAGTGACTACTGCAAAACATCTCTAATACAAAAAAAAAATCATTCCAGACAGACTAGAATTGCATTCTCGGTAATAAAATATCTTCTATTTTAACTTAATTCTACAGAGTTATAGATAATACAGACAACTTACAGATCATCTGAATTAAGGTGGTTTTTGCTGGTTTGTTTCATTGTGAATGTCTGTGGGGGTTTTATTTGGGTTTGTGTGTTGTTTTGTTCAGGGGTTTTTTTTGTCAAGTGCATTCTCTGTAGAAGGAGCAACACTATCCTGAAATTATTTTTTAATGATATGAGTAAAATGGACATGAAGAAAATCAGTGTAACAGACTATTAATGTCAGATTTAAAGCTTTCTCAGGCAGAACTCCCTAGCGTTAACATCTCTACGTTAATGTCAGAGAAAAAAAGAAAATAAAGCAATATCGTGTTTTTAGGAGCTGTAACAGCAAAGCTACTTTTTCACTTGCCATTGCCGGTGGCAGCTTGGTGCTGTCAGTGGGCACGGCCAAAACGGTTCATTTGTGCGAAAGGACTAAGAGGAAGGAGACCCCTGATGGCTGATGCCATGGTTGCAGACTGTTCAGAGTGAGGTGAAACTGGCAACAGAATTCAGGCACGAAAAGAGATTTACTGCTAAATTTGAGTCTCCTTTCTCCACAAATATGCAGGATCAATATCCACTGTGCAGCTTTTAGCACTGGCTAGGTAGAAATAACTAGAGAGTTGCAGGCTACTCTCTGAAAAACCATTCCTTGGGTCACTTTTTACAAGGACCACAGAAAAGATGACTCCGTCACTAAGGCCGTGTAAAGGAATTTCAGAAATATGCCTTCACAATTCTTGTAGAAATCCGACTACAGAAACCCCATGCATCTTTAAAAGTTACCCAAGATCAGAAAGTTTACTTTTTCGCTACGTACCTATCTCTTCCTTTTCCTACACCTCAGTTCCTCATCAGTAAAAGCAATGATAAACACTATCTCCCTACCGTACAACAGTATATGCTCAGGTACAATAAGGTGACAGGGATGAAAGATCCTAGATACAAGTTTACAATACATGTTAACATCTTTTTGGTCAGACATTAAATGTAATCTATATATTCCAACCATAAGAAGAACAACATGGTTGAATCCTACTCCCCATTCTGACAACAAAACTCTTCACACCCCAAAGATACTCACATGGCTAACACGCCTCATCTGTTTAGCTGGCACTTTATGGGGGAGCTCTGGAATTAAAGCAACTGATGATAGTGTCCATAACAGCAAAGCCAATAAAAACCAGGAAATCAGCATCAACTGGAGTGAACTAGAAGACATTTCCTTTTGACTACATACCCAGCTGACACAGATTTCATTCACGAGTTTGCACAGTTCATGATCTCAGCTCTTCCAGTCCAAGCAAGGAAAATTTCCCTCTCAGAACAATTATCAACTTAAAACATTTAAAACATTTTGCACTTAATGCTTCCCTCATTTTGAGCAATTAAAATTTATCAACAGATCAAAGCTTCTCTTGAGATAAGACAGTCTTGAACTTCTTTAATACAATTTAAATACCATGTAGAAAAAAGAAACAAATACACACTGTGATTTTATCAGAAACATGAGAGGAGGCGTACACCTGCATTCAGGGAGAGCTTCTATTCCAGGGTACGTTAAGAAAACAGGGGACACAAGAAAAAGTAAAACCAGTGGAAGTGGAGTTTGACTACATTGGCAGAAACTGGCAGTCTCCATTCAAGGGCAAATACCACATGATCTGTACATGAAAAAGCAGATAGTCAGAACCTCAATTTCAGATCTTCTGCAACTCAGGATGGGGAGGCTTTGCTCACTGTGGATGTTAAAGAGCCTATAATATATTTCACGACAGCACGCACATTAACATAGCAAGTTGGAGAAAACCCTCTCAGAGTAACTGAAGTCTGCCTACTGGAGTGTTCTTCTGCAGTCACAATCATATGCAATATTCTTAACTTCCTGACCTGATAGGTAATGTACTGATCAACAGCTGCTGTTCAACACATTCAGCTGCACCAGCGATGGACAGAGATGTAACACTGGAAGGTAATGGTGAATGAGCATGTTTAGCACAAAGAAAGAAGAGGGCTAGATAATCAGAATATTAACATCAGAGTACAATGGATGCTTCTGCCTTCCAACAGATTTCATAGTAAGGCAGGTAATATAAACCTATACTCCAACCATAAAGGAAAATAATTTAAACACAGTACGTTATTTTACCTGTCTTTGCATCTCTTCAATCTGTCGCTGGGGGACACTTTGCAGAATACTGTACATTTCAGGCATCTTTTCTTCAGGGATGACAACAGAGGCCCTTATTAGCAAAAAAAACAGAAAACAAATTATATTTGAGAAGAAAGACATTCTACTTTAAAAGATGTCAACAGCTTTTTCCAACCCAGAATCTTGTCCTATTCTAATAAGACACATTCAGAAGATATTAGCAGAAAGAAAACAGTCTTCTCTCAGTGTAATTAATGATTCTGTAGCCGTTCTTTCACAGCACCAGCCAGTCTGCCTACAGATAATGCCACAAAAGTCTGTGGACTGATGTGTACAGACAATAATAAATATGGAAGGGACAGAGACCCAGAAATCCTGAAAATTCTCATCTCTGGATTGCCACGGTCTTGCTGTCAGATGAGATTTTTTGGAGTGATCAAACGGTAATAGCGTACACACTGCTTTTCTATGTGTTATCCTAAGATCACTGGGCATAGTACATGCATGGAAAATAATCTAAGCTCTTAACACAGTGTACTCAGCTACAAAATAATTATACCTTTCAGTCTCATGTGATCTTAGGAATCATGATACAACATAGAGAATTTAGCATTTACATGATGCAGTTTTTAGCATATATTTTTCCTAAAAGAGCCTGAATGCAGACCAGACTGAATTCAAGCACAAGATAATAAAGAAAGTCTGCTTTAGAAAAAATATCATTGGCTGCAGGACAACCAAATGCACTGTCATCTCTGCCTCATTTGTTTTTCTCTTGTATTTTTGACACATAATATATCCAGGGACTGCATGTATCTTACTCTCTATTCTATTCCCTGTAAATGCCAGTACACTTGACTCATCACACAGATTTTATTCAAATCACTGAATGAAGTCTCTTACGCATCGGTTAGATGTATAACAGTGAGGATATATACAAACCTCTTCCAGTCCAGAACCTCTGAGAAAGGTAAAATGTAGGAGTCGGCAATTATGACTGGGACACAGCCAGCTTGAAGAACGTCGCTTAGCACAGCCTGTCCCAGGCGGGCTCCACGTAGAATGACACAGAATGTAGACTCCTGTTAACAAATGGTATCCAACACACAGATGAGGGGGAAAAAAAGGAAATGTTCGATTTGTATATGTGTGTGTGGTTATGTATATATGTATACATCATGATTTCCTGCTCTCCTCCTTGTAAAAACACAAGACAAAAGGAAAACAGGCTTGCTCTGTACAACCAATGTATTCTGAATTATTAGCTAATTCAAAATAATTACCCAACTTTATCTTCCAGAAGCTCAAAAATATCATGAATGGACAGATAAGAAATCAGCTAATGGGACTATTCTGTTTTATTTTAATGGGCAAACTTCAGAATTCTAATTGAGAAAATTCAAGGGGAAAAATAAGTTCAACATTTTGAAACTTTGGCATAACAAGATGAGCAACAATTAACATGAACTTACTGAGTACAAACTGTATGAAGTCAAGCTACTTTTCTTCCATTATAGGACAATCCAGCTCTGTGGATAGCAGAGAAGTAACAGATCTCCTATTTCAACTTTAAAAGGCATTTGACATCATCTTTGATAGCATTTTCATAGGCAAATTAAGAAATCATGGGTTAGATAAAGCCCTCATAGGCTTTATATAGCAGTATAAAGCAGTCAGTGGTGGCTCTCAGATAAAACAGTGATGGACTAAACCTTTTCCAGGTGGAACAGTATTCAATGTGTCTCTTAGTTACCCAAATAGAAAAATTAAGACCATACTTATTAGATACGACAATACCTATGATCTTGTAGGATTAGCAAGCATAATCAATAATGGAATTAGAGTTTGACATTATATGGCTAATTTGACTAAATAATACCAATATAGGGTTCAACACTTGGACAAAAATAACCAACTGCACAAATATAAAGTAACTGTCCTTTTCTGCAAAGTGCAAAACATAGCCATTTCCTACAAAAGGGCAGGAAAGAAAGAGTATTCACGTGTCAGCAATGTTGTGCTCTTGAAAAAACAAGCCATTCCACCCACAGGTTGTATTAGAATGCAAAAATAAGTACAGTCTAAGAGACCTGAAGGAATTACTCTTCTCAGTAATGAAAGACCTCAGACAAGCAGTGTGTTCAGTCTTGTGCAATGCAATTCCAGGGGTAAAAAAAAAAAGGATGATTACTTACCTTGCAAGTATGATCTACAAGGAAAGATTCACTACCTTAACACTACTTACTCTGAAGGGGTGAGGGCAGGAGGAAGGTGGCTAAAGGGAGCTTCAAAGACAAAAAGTTGTTGCAAAAAGGAAGAATATAATCCCCTTACATCCACAACACACAAGACAAAAAGCCATGAGTTTAAACTGTGGCAGAGAAGACTTCTTGGCTATGGTGCACTCACCCTGTAAACAGGGACTTTACTTCTCACTGCCACTGACAGATCTTGCTACAGAGTCAATATCACAAAACAAATGCTCGTAGAGTTCAGCAGCACAACAAAGAAAAAGCCCAAGTCAGTATTATCCCTAAGTCTAAGAAAGAAAAATTATAAAGTTGATACAGGGACTCCTACAGATAAGAAAATATCTGTCCTGCTTGTGTTCTGTGGCCTGAGGAAAAGGAGCCAGGACACTCAGCAGGGCAGCAAAACATCAAAATCGAACTAGGAAATACAAGGGAGTTTGCGCTCTCTTCACTTGTTTCCTAACGCAATTTTAGGACGTTGTTCATATCCATAGAGTACTAAAAGGCCTGGAAATCTCCTCCAAGAGGAGACTGCAAACAGGAAGCATTAGCAACCCAGAAGCCCAAGAGCCTGTCTAGTAGAAAGTCTGTAAAGGCAGCACTGGAAAGGATGAACTGTGATCACAGTCCCCCTTCCCCCACTCTCAGACAGGAAGAGAAGGAAAAGAAGGGTTTGGGGAATGGAAGAAGCAGGGAGAATGAACACACTGACTCACTGGATCACACAGCAGCAGGTGGAAAAGACTCTAGTAAGGTCTGGGAGAGGGAAAAAAAAAGCAGCCCAGATGTGGACATGTGGACACACATGCTCATCTTCCCAGATAACCATTTTTCCTGTCTAGACAAAGGTTACTATAAATACATCTCTTCGCATCACCACTGTTATCAGCCAGACATTCCAAAGGGAGATGCAGGGCTCTGCGAAGGAAAGTATTTTAACAATCTCTGCATGTGCCAGCTCTCTTCTGAGTTA